>NC_139575.1:20653950-20778950 GCF_946808225.1 Silurus aristotelis | reverse complement strand
TGTGAGATGAATAATGAAACTCCACCTATCTATCTATCTATCTATCTATCTATCTATCTATCTATCTATCTATCTATCTATCTATCTATCTATCTATCTATCTATCTATCTATCTATCTATCTATCTATCTATCTGTTCATACATCCATACATCCATCTATCTGTATAGAAATATTCTTTATTTAACGTAGAACTCTTTTATTTACTACTACTGTGTGTGAGAAAATCTACTGTACATGCATGACAAAGGTGGTGTTGCGTAATAAAACAGATGTGGTTCTACCATGTAAATCCTATTTTAAAGAATAAACAAAATCTCAGTCTCAAGTCAGAAGGATGCTCCCTTATTTTACTGCATTTGTTTCTACTCCTTCATGTCATTAACACTCTAAAATATTCCACGTGGACAATGTTCACCACTGGTTGTAACCAGGTGCAGAATTTCATACTGCATTGCATCATTACCTCATAAAAAAAATCTAACTCTGTATAACTGAGTGTTGCAATGTTGCAACCTCTACTTTCTTTTTGATGGTTACTTTACTGTTTTCAGTAATCTATTTATGTATGCAGTTCAATTGCTATGTGCCGTTAAGACAAGCCCAGTGTTCTCTTCACTTGAGTAATTTTTTTAACCTGGAAACTCTTTTTACTTTGCCTCTAAAAGAGGCTATTTTTATGCCTGTTAGAGAATATCAACCCTAAGCTCTTTACCCTTTAGCCCCTTACACTCGCTCTTTCCCTCCCACTACTAGCACTTGTATGGTGCTCTTCTGAATCATCAGTCAGCTTCATTAAATCTCTTGCATCACTCCTCTTTGCATCGGCCACTCATGCTTATCTTGAAAGGTTAATAATCTGCGGAAATGTCAAGGGCAAATAAAATATACCAGATACCTTGCATACTGGGGAAGCCAATACAAAAGATATACATCAATCAACAATATTAACCATTGATTTAAGAAAATTAGGATAAACATATTGAAATGCTTGAAAGGGATTTAGCCTTTAAAAGAAAACAAAAACAATGATAGGAAAAGATTCAAGTTTTGTCCCTAATTTTGACCTGGTATAGGATGTCTGTTGTTTTCACAACATGTCACTTTTAAAATAATCTTTATTAACCTTTTTGTCAAAAAAAAAAAAAAAAAAAGTCCACTTAGTTTATAGCGAGCTGTTATACTATGATAAACTTCGTAGGCAAGGTGATTATAGTGTGTGTGTGTGTGTGTGTGTGTGTGTGTGTGTGTGTGTGTGTGTGTGTGTGTGTGTGTGTGTGTGTGTGTGTGTGTATGTCTGTGTGTGTGGGTGGGTGGGTGGGAGATTAAAATGTAGAAGAGCTTATAACAAGGATGACCTGATGGACGTGAGCAATAAGGGAATTAGTGAAATGGAGTCACTGCTGGTGTCTCAGAGAAATGTGCCATATCTAACTGTGAGCATATCTAACCCTAACCCTAACCCTTATTCCTAAAAAAAACAGTACCAGCACACTCCTTCTCCATTCCTCAGGCATCCTCTCACCTTCCAAAATCTTGTTAAACAGCCTAGTTAAAAACTCCACTGCCATCTCTCGTAAACATCTCCATGCTTCTACCCGTATCTAGTCCAACCGACTTTTCACTTTTCATCCTCTTAATCGCTGCTCTCACGTCCTCCTTACTAATCCTATCCACTTCCTGCTTACCATCTTCACACCATCCAACCTTCTCTCTCTCTCTCTCATTTTCCTCGTTCATCAGCAGCTCAAAATACCTCCTCCATCTTCTCAACACACTCTTTTTATTAGTCAACACATCTCCATCCTTTATTGCTTTAACTTGTAGCACATCCTTCCCAGCTCGGTCCCTCTGCCTGGCTAATCAGTATAAATCCTTTTCTCCTTCCTTAGTGTCCAACTTCTCGTATGCCTTTTTCTTGGCTTTCGCCACATCCCTTTTTACCTGCTGCCGCATCTCCTTGTACTCCTGCCTACTTTTCTCATCACATTGTCTATCCCAATTTTGTTTTGCCAACCTTTTTCTCCTTATGCTTTACTGCACTTCCTCATTTCACCACCACGTCTCTTTGTCTTCCCTTCTATTTTCAGATGTCACACCAAGTACCTTTCTAGCTGTCTCCCTTATCACTTCTGCAGTAATTGCCTCCCCATTAGAGAGCCCCTGTCTGACCTCTTCCCTGAATATCACACTACAGTCTTCCTCCTTCAGTTTCCACCATCTTATTCTTCTTTCAGTCATCACTTTCCTTCTCTTCTTCTTCACCTCCAAAACCACCATCTGATGCTGTCTAGCTACACTGTCCCCTGCCAACACCTTACAGTCTCCAATCTCCTTCAGGTTGCATCTCCTACATAGAACCTGTGTGCACCTTTCTCCACTCTTATACATCACCATATAATCCTTCTTCTTCTTAAAATACTGCCATTTCCATCCTTTTAGCAAAATCTACCACCATCTGCACTTCCACATTCCTCTCCTTAAAGCCATACCTAACCATCATCTCCTCATCCCCTCTGTTCCCTTCACCTACATGCCTATTTAAGTTTGCCCCAATCACCAATATTTCATTCCTAGGTACACTTGGTCCAGTATGAATTTCTCTTTCATTATCCGAATATTTGATTTTGCACGCTTTATGCTGGATGCCCTTCCTAATGCAACCCTCACAATTTATCAGGGCTTGGGACCGGCACTAAGAGTGCACTGGCTTCTTCAACCCTAATGGCTTTTGTTTGTGGTGTAATTTTGTTCTCATTGTTGTCTGTGTGTGCGTGTGCGTGTGTGTGTGTGTGTGTGTGTGTGTGTGTGTGTGTGTGTGTGTGTGTGTGTGTGTGTGTGTGTGTGTGTGTGTGTGTGTGTGTTGGATGGGTGTGTGGGTTTGTGTATGTTTTAGCATTTTTTTTCTTGTCATCTACTGTGAAGCACATCTATGGGAGAGGAGAATAATCCCTAAGGACTATGGGTTGTGCACTAACAAGATCACTCATCTTACTGATGCAGACAGATCCATACACATTTTCTAAGGGACTGATTAACTCTCTTGCACTGGCCATTTGTAAATGATATCCTAAAGGTTATCCTGAGCTTCTGAATGGAAGCTCTCCTTACGAGGAATTAAATTGCTTATCTACATCAGAGATGATTTCCTCTGGAATGCCATCAGTTCCAAAGACATTCTGTTCTTTTGTTATTTCTAATGTACGGGGTAAGATGGAAAGAGGAATTAAACAAATAATTGTTTGACTATGGTGTGCTTGCCTGAAGTTCTTGAGGTCATGGATTTGATACAATGGGCCTAAATCGGGCATGAGTTACAGCTCTGTTGTGAGGAGTTTATAACAAAATTGTGCTCATCAGTATTCATAACTCAGATGTTACAAAGAATGGGCCTACAGAAAAACTTGAATGACATTTAAAGTCTAAATACATTCACATGTTTATATTCAATAGCATTTTAATAGAGGCCACTGTGCATATCATTTTTAAGGCCAAATTTATGAACAACACTTTTTTAATGACTGCAGGTGAATGCTTTGTCAGCTTATCTTTTACCAAACCATTAAAATTGTTGCATTTATCTGACAATTAAAAAATGCATCAAAAAAAGATTTTCACAATTTCCTGACCTCAGTTTATTATCTTGTGGCCTATAAATACAATACAGTATAAACAAATCAAATGTAATCTGCTGATGATGTGCTGGGTCAAGTGCAATTTTAAAGGGTGCCAGATAGTGAGTTTGCGAGCCAGATATGTAAATGGAAGCCAATTTGCACCTTTTGATGCAAAAATTCCCACTACATTTTTATATTGCACGTTTTTATTTCCAATATAAAAGACACCAATTAGATTTAAAATGTATTGGGTGTCATCTTTTCATTCTTACTCTATCATCATCAGTGGTGGACAAAGTACAATCCCGATTCCAAAAAGGATGGGACACAAATTGTGAATAAAAAATGAATGCAATAATTTTCAAATCTTATAAACTTATATTTGATTCACAATAAAATATAGATAACATATCAAATGTTGAAAGTGAGACATTTTGAAATGTTATGTCAAATATTGGCTCATTTTGAATTTAATGAGAGCTACACATTTCAAAAAAGTTGGGACAGGTAGCAATAAGAGGCTGGAAAAGTAAAATGTACATGTAAGGACTAAAGGACCAATTTGCAACTTATAAGGTCAATTGACAACATGATTGGGTATAAAAAGAGCCTCTCAGAGTGGCATTGTCTCTCAGAAGTCAAGATGGGCAGAGGATTACCAATTCCGCCAAAGCAATATCAGAAAGGAGTTTCTCAGAGAAAAATTGCAAAGAGTTTAAATTTATCATCATCTACAGTGCATAATATCATCCAAAGATTTAGAGAATCTGGAACAATCTCTGTGTGTAAGGGTCAATGCCGGAAATCCATACTGGATGCCCATGATCTTCGGGCCCTTAGACGCCACTGCATCACATACAGGAATGCTATTGTAATGGAAATCACAACATGGGCTCAGGAATACTTCCAGAAAACATTGTCGGTGAACACAATCCACCGTGCAATTCACCGTTGCCGGGTAAAACTCTATAGGTCAAAAAAGAAGCTATATCTAAACATGATCCAGAAGTGCGTTTTCTCTGGGCCAAGGCTCATTTAAAATAGACTGTGGCAAAGTGGAAAACTGTTCTGTGGTCAGACGAATCAAAATTTTAAGTTATTTTTGGAAAACTGGGACGCCATGTCATCTATAAGGATAACGAAAGTTGTTATAAGCGATCGGTTCAGAAGCCTGCATCTCTGATGGTATGGGGTTGCATGAGTGCATGTAGCATGGGCAGCTCTGGAAAGGCACCATCAATGCTGAAAGGTATATCCAAGTTCTATAACAACATATGCTCCCATCCACACGTCATCTCTTTTAGGGAAGACCTTGCATTTTTCAACATGACAATGCCAGACCACATACTGCATCAATTACAACATCATGGCTCAGTTTAAACATTTGATATGTCATCTATGATGTATTCTGAATAAAATATTGAAATTTGAAACTTTCATATCATTGCATTCTGTTTTTATTCACAATCCCACTGTCCCAACTTTTTTGGAATTGGGTTTGTACACAAAGCATGTACTTGAGTAAGTGTAAAGATACGGTAGGTAAAATATTACTCCAGTAAAAGTGGTCCCTTTAAACTTTCACTTGAGTAACAGTACAAAAGTATTTTCCTTCAAATGTACTTAAGTATCCAAGTATGATGATTTATTATGCCTATAATGTCATATCATTTTTATCACAAGACTCTGGCTTAATCAATTAAATTTATGTAAAATTACTCAGCACACTGATGTATTAATAGAATAACATTAATTAAGTTAAACACTGATTAATATCTAATAAATTATTATGATCTCAAAACGTCACTTTTAAAAAATCTTGTAAATAAGGCCACGGGTGCTGTAGCAAGTTAGAGTCAGGAGTCTTCCACAATTTATTCCTCTCAAAATGTTCTGCTTGCTGTTTAACTGATGCTCAACTGAATGTTGGTGTTAAGTAGATACCACCAAGCGGCAATAGTGGTTTTAGCTTGAATAAAGCCCAGGGTGAACCACACCATGACCCAACGTCTCCCCCATTAATTAATTTCAGCTTTTTTCTCCACTTCAGCTACTGTCATTAGATGAGTAAGATATTCTCAGAGCTGTTCACAAATTTGGAGACATTTCTGAGAGCTCCATTTTATGTAGAAGTATTCATCCTAAATGCATTTATTGAACAATTAAATAAACGTAATTGTGCACAATCAATCAAACTCTCAGAACCAAAAACCATAAAACTCCTTGGCTAATTGTAGCCATAAGATACATACAACATCTATATCCTTATCATATATGTTTTTTTAAATGTACCTTTTAAGCGGCACTGGAGATTCCCTTTACTGAACTCAGTTCAGGACCTTTTCAGTACAACCATCATGACATCACCTCAATTAAAGGTAACCAGTTGCCAGTTTACTACAATCCTATTACACTAGTTAGACTGTAATTGTTTTGTTGGTACACACGTTATGATAAACTACAATCTATAAATTATAATGTTATGCAGCTAAAAGAAATATTGTTGCTATATGCATAAAAGCACAGCAGGCAACACAGTGCAACCTTATTGCTATACAGTTAGTAGCCAGTTTTATTAGTTTATACTGATGCATAATGAGAGGAGTGATAGAGCTGCATACACACCTTTATCTTTCCACATTTCCAACCCTACTTCTTTCCTCTTTTTTTCTGAATGGGCCTTCTGAGGGTTGTAGACCTTTTTTTTTTGTCATTTATAAATTAAATTTGGGTTAATCAAAGCGTCAATCAAAACAAGTTTAAAACAGAGCGCACTCTACTATGATTGGTGGCTTACTTGACCAAGTTTTTTCCACTCATAAAAAAAAAAAAAAAAAAAAAAAAAAAGAAACGACTGATTTTGTGAATTGTAGTTAAGTAAAAATATTGATATAAAATATAACAATAAATATTAAAGATATTTCACGGAAACTACTATCCCCCACTGATCATTATATTCTCATCATATCAGTGGTGAAGTATTTTTTTTGTTTTTGTTTTGTGCCTGTGTGTCTTGCATTTATGTTACATCATATTGTGTTTGACAGCAAAAATCACTTTTTTAGTATACATTTAAATTCGGGCAGAAAAATCTGTCAACTACTTGCAGTACATATTTATAATCTGAATGGTTCATAAGACATTGTAGATATTTATATTTATATTAATTTACATTTAAAAATACATTGTCAACAGCAAGAACAAAGTTGTGGTTGTCACTGGCTATACTCTCCTACCAAAACTAATTGGCCAGGAACAGTCAGGAAAGGGATAAATGGGCACTCTATTGCAATCTATTGAAGTGGAATTGTGAAGGGTCAATTAATCTCCCTGCTGTTTATAATATGATATTGCATCCTAAAATTGGAATTATGTGCTTTAACTGTAACAAGTAGGAAAGGCTCAGGATACTGGAAAAAGGCAAACATTAAGGTTATATCTGAGTATATTCTCAGTCTTTATCTTAATCAAGACTTTCTCTTAATGTCAGTTAGTGTACTATTGCTAAAGTTTACTATAGTGTACTATTGCTAAAGTTTTAAAAATGAATAACAAGAAACTAATGTTGATATTTTAGGGGGTTGGGCAAGTTTAGGGTTCCCTCTTACTTACTGTCTAATGACTGGATTGATGTTATTTAATAAATTAATCAAAGAAAAAATTGTGGTTCAGGTGTCTTTAAATGTGGGGTCTTCAATCTTATCCCAAAGGATCGGTGTGGCTGCAGGCTTTTATTTCAACAAAGCAGCAGCCACACCTGTTATCACTTGTTTAATCAGTTCATCCTATTCTCTAATCAACTACCAAGTGTGCCTACAGTTTGGCTCTAATTAAAGCCTGCAGATATACGTTGGGAAAAGATTAAAGATAGTGTACAATTTTTTAAACCATTACAGGACATGAACATTCCCAATAATCTTCTCTTTGTAAACTACTTCCCCCAATCTTTCACTCTCTACACATCTTTTTGCTCTGTGGACCTGCCTGGTCGGTTCGAGGGTAGAATACTGTGGGCTTTAAGATTACTGTAATTCCACACTGAACCCATGCAGATGTTCTTCCTTTGATTATTTTAGGATTGCAACTGCTTAAAACAGTTACCATAGCAATATTTGTAAATACATTATGTGCTTCATTTCCTCTCAGCTGTAGACAATTTAAATCTAGGAACCATTACTAGATATGGCTAAATATTAGACTTGCTAGATGTTCTGGTGTGATATTGGGGGTTGAAGGTCTTGCTCCAGAGTATGTGTGTGTGTATTTGAGACATTGTGAGTGAGGCTGAAAAGGCCTGACTTTAGCTTGGCCCGTCAGCTTCCTGGCTGTCAGGGGGGAGCTGAGGCATAGAGACTCAGCTTTTCTGGCTGAGTTAATGATGTCATTCATCTTGCTCATGTTGGCTCTGTCTGTGCAGGTGCATCTTAGCATGAATTTTGGCTCCAGGCTGGTTCACTAAAGATTTTCATGAGGTAGATTAAAATTCTGCTGGGTAACAGTTGTACAAATATATATCAAATGAGGTTGGGCTTTTGAGTTTATAGAAGTGCATGGATTGGAATTTCTTATTACATTTTTATTACACTGGGAGTCTATAGAAAAAAATCCAATGTGTTAAGCATAGAAACTATGACTTAAACAAAGGAAGCATATTAGAATCTTGAAATTCTAGTTTCTGTTCATGTCCACAGGCATATGTTTTTTGGGGTTTTTTTTTTTACGTTATCCAGCAGTCATATTGTATGCTTAGTGCAAACACATCAGAAATATAGCACATGTCTCATTTACAAATGAGCAATGTGATTTAGTGAGAAATATTAATAAAAAATAATAATAAATACGTCAAATTGTTTGTCAATTCTTTGTCCCAAAAAAAATATGAGGCCGAGCAAAAAGACTAAGCACACCGACTGGCTGTCTTTGTGTGGTCTTTTCAATTAGGGCTTCAGACAAAAAGACCTGACACAGAACGTTCTGGGGACTCTGCAGGGTAAGGGCATGTTGCACCTCATTACACGGTGCCTGCCCCACCCCCGGCACCCTCAGGGACCTGATCCGTCAACCCTGCCACGTTCAGTGTTTCGAGCAAGGCCAGCTCCAGCGAGCACCCTCCTTGCGCTCTGCCAGAATCGTAGCGGAGGCCATCAAGGTGGTCCCTTCAACAGGAGAGTGTCTACTTCTCATTCAATGACCAGAGCCTGCTTGGGTCCCACCAGGACCCATTGAGACACGTCAGGCAGAGCTTCCCATGCTACCAGGTAGTCCCTTAAGAATAGCACCTCAAGGAGGCCATCAAGGTGGTCCCTTCATCAGACAAAGAGTCAGGGTTCTACAGCTGGTACTTCATAGTTTTCAAAAAGGATGGAGGGTTGCATCCTATTCTAGATCTACGGTAGCTGAACCGCTCACTTCTGAGACTTTCAAGATTCAAGATGCTTACCCTCAAGCAGGTCGTGTCTCAGATCAGATCCAAAAACTGGTTTGTCGTAATAGATCTAAAGGATGCATACTGTTATGTATCCATCCTCCCTTCTCACAGGAAGTTCCTTAGGTTCGCTTTCGGGGCCAAAGCGTAACAATATTGGGTCATTCTCTTTGGTCTTGCCCTCTCACCCTGCACCTTCACAAAGTGTGTCGATGTGGCCCTGGACTTCAGGGCCTCTGCATGTATGTGTCTTAGATATCTGGAGAGATCCCGGGTTCCTATCTCAGGGCTCTATGTTGGGGGATACTGTGTTGGGCCTATGACAAATGCGTCCCTCACGGATTGGGAACTTTTTTTTTACAGGGCAACAACAAGAAAACGAAAAATAATAATAATTTCCTTCAATTAAAAAAAGCTATCTTTGAACTATTACCAGTCCATGCCTTGGAGTAGAAAAAGTGCATAAAGACAACATTAATTCGAGCGTAGTTTGCTACAGTCTGATTTACTCTGATGCACATTGGCTTGAATGTCTGGGCTTAGTCTCTGAGCTGAGGAAATCCTCAGGATTGAGTGAAGTTGTTCATCAGTGAGACTCCTGAGTGGTGATTTGTTCATCTTCATCAAAGAGAACAGTTGCTCACAAAGATATGTGCTGCCGAACATAGAGAGTGTTTGAGCAGCTTGGACACGGAGTTGGAGCAGTGTGTCGGGGAGAAAACATGGAAACTGTGCAGCACCCACAAAGTCGTATTTTGACTTGAGCGTGTCTCCACACTAGTTCGATCAGCTCCATTTGGAGGTTGGTTGGTGCGCTTTTCACGTCAACCACAAACGGATTACTGAGCAGTTCAAATCTGCATTTCTGGGCTTCAAAGTCGGCAAATTGCCGGGTAACTTCACCGCTGAGTACGCTGGCTTTCTCAGCGGTCTCGACTGACCCGCCAATGCACTAACAAAGCATTCTGGGATTTGTAGTATAAGCGGTGTAGTATTAGCAGCTCTAATACACATTTGATATGATCTTGCATATCAAGTGAGAGCATTAGGTACTCTGGCACCCCCAGACATCTGCAGTCCAGTCTTGGGCCTTTCCTGACTGGTGGAGGCTATAGTGTTGGTCAGCCATTGCAACACCAAACACCTCAGCGAAGTGCCTGGTTAAACGGGAGCATGCACTGACTGGCGTTCCACATCGCGCTGGCCAATGACAGAGCCTTCCCGGTTAGCAGCAAAATTAGGAACGCGACCTTGGAGCGTTCGTTGGGGAACCTGGCTGGTTGCATCTCGCCATAGTGACTGACTTGTCACAGGAAGCTGATGCACTCGGCTGCTTCGCCGGAAGTGCTATTAAGCTGTAGGAGGCGAGCGGTGCAGCCGTGCTAGCATGAGCTGGAGCTGGTGAGAACGCCTCCCGGAGAGCGGCAACGAGTACCTTGAATGGATCCATGATTGGAGCTGGTTGGGAATCCATGGAGGTAGGTTTTTTAAGGTCCAATCTTTTGTCACCAGACCAGGCCATGCATCAGAAACTAGAAGTAAAACAGATTGTCTTTATTTGGTCTAAACATGCAAACACAATAGAGCTTGAGATGAGACTACAGCAAATACCAATAGCTCCCTGACAACACTGAACATTGTTGGGCTTTATAGGATTGCTCTATATAGTTATAATGGTTTCTTTTAATTATGGAAAATCAATAATGAAAGGACAAAATTTGAATACATATGAATGAAAGTACGATCAATCTGAGCCTCAACATAATGCACAAAAATTTTTTTACTAGATGTACCAAATTATGCACACTCTCACTTAACTTTCTTTCTTTATTTTCTTCGTGCTAAGATCATTTCAGTGCATATAATGTATTTCACTGATTGACACCAAAAGTGATAGGCCATTTTATGACTGCGCCAGTTGTTCCACCCACACACATCTGTTAGATAATGACCCTATTTCTGAGCCAACCATTTCTTTTCTGGAGTTTATAAAGATGCCCCATTGAGCTTGCACTGAACTTGTGCTGAATCATGGGATCGCATTCAGCATGTCTACCACTGCCACTCAAGAATCATTTCCAGCCAAGAAGTCTCCTTTTTGCATGGGCCACTCCATATACACAGATCAATATCCAATTCAGCTCACATCATCTCCTTCTGATAAGCATCAACCACACATACAGATGCAGCCAACACTCCTGCTGAATTCAGTCATACCTCAATTGCTTTCACTGTGAGAGATTCTTGTTAATAAGCAGATCTCCCTTAGATTGCTTGTCTCAAGTGACACATGCTCACGAGTAAGATGTACTGAATGCTGTGAAGGTACATGTTGTCATTTTTACCGAATTACTTCACAGCATAGATGAATTCTGTATGATAAATGGACATTTGTATCTAAAGCCATGGTAAAACCCATTTTAAGACGTGTGTATTTATTATATTCAGTGAACATGCTATGAGCAAATCTAATTTTCCATTTGCATCCTTCCCACCTTTTTACTCACCTTGTTTCTGTGTAAAGATGTTTATCATTCTAGTCCCTCATATTGGTTCTGTTAATTATTTCTTACACAGACAAGTCAACATTCCATAAATCATCAGGTGTGGTTAACTGATTACCACACTGTGTTTAATATGCTTTCAGAGTTTTAATAATTGATGCATAATTAGTTTTGAGTTATTGTCATAAACTGTGGGACTAACAGACTTTCTGTAATTATGCCCAGATGGAGCTTGCTGAGTTGTGGATGTTCATGTAGGGAAAGTCACGACAGAGGATTCAAGGGGGTGAAAAACATTTTGCCGTAATCAGTAATGAAATACAAATTTCTGCACACTACCTACAGCGCTGTCTGATTTTTTTTTGCTGTGTGTGTGTGTGTGTGTGTGTGTGTGTGTGTGTGTGTGTGTGTGTGTGTGTGTGTGTGTGTGCGCGTGCAAGTTTTGCTATCACAACAAATTATTTGGAATTAATATTCTATATTATCAATGCTTATTTATATGCAGTTATTCATGACAAGCATTCATTTGATTCAGTGTGAACATACTCTTTATAGTTGTCTGAGTTTGACAGGCATATAAATTACAAAAGCCTTTATGCAATGTATACTTCTGTCTGTTGACTATCTCTTAGTGCATCACCAAGTCTTCCATTTCTTGCAAAAATTGGCCTTAATTTTACATATTTATATAATTTCTGTGATTTTGAGAGGAGAAATTGGCACAATGCTAAAAGCTTTTAATGAATAGACAAAGAAATCTACAGCTTGATTTTGTCTTTACCCTCCCCCCTGCTGTTTCTCTATGTCTGCCTTGTGGATTCTGTTGTCTGTAAGCCACATTGATTTTTTTTTCATCCCACTATTTCTGTTATGCACAAACTAAATGCTTTATTGTAGTGAAATTAATTCCAATACACAGATGCACTCCAGTGAAGAAAGATTGTTTAGCAATAACATGAGAGTATGCAGTCTTCCAAAGATTGATGTATCTTAATGGATTTGATTTACAAGGTCACATTAAGCACATTATATCCGCTGTTAATTTCTGTTAAAAAGCATTAATGCTTTTTGATTTGGACTGTCAAAATGGTCTTGAAATGTTTCGCAGTTTGTGTGTGAAAAGATTTAAGTTTAAAGGTGCCCTGTTAGAGATGTTTTTTTTTTTTTAAATAGTATTTCATGCATGCTTTGATGTCTAATTAGTGAATAAATTAAGCTGCAACTAAATTAAATGAAAGCTCTGATCTCAAGTATCTGATTTCAAATTTTAAACAGAACATTTTCATTAAGGTTCATTATAACTATTTATATATTATATTATTTTGTTTATTTGATGGATTACAATTATTTTACACATACAATGTTATTTGAATTAATGCCAATTGTATTTACACTTTATATTATTATATAAGCAGTAGCAGTGGTAGGATTATTATTGTCAGGGAACAGAGACAGTTACAGTTACAGGTAAAATGTATTAATCACAGGCAGACAATCCAAAATGTGAAACAAAGTCCAGAAACAGGCTGAGGTGACCAGAAAACCACAAAAATCTGGGCAAACTGTTAAACCCAGTAAAATCCAGCAAGCTTTGAAGCCAGGTAACAAAACAATGTCAAAAACTATGGAGGTGTGTGTGTGTGTGTGTGTGTGTGTGTTTGTATGTGTTTATACAGTTTATAGTGTATTGTGTTATGGTTTGTGTTATCAGTAATCTGAAAACAGAGTGTGAACATGACAATGCAGGTTGCAGGTAAATGCTGGAAATCATGGACCATGGTGATCATGTTTGTCGGCTGCAAGCTGTTCTGGGAACTGAATTTCAGCAATAAAAAAAAAAAACAGTTGATGACAATTACAATCCTAGGAATCTATTTTCACTGATAACTGCTTCTTCTACTCTTGATAAATCTTGATACTGAGCTAAAGAGCCCTCCATTATATCACTAAACACCAAAACTTGCAGCTGTAATACTGTATACTACACTCTCTAATCCAGACATTATACATTTATTATTCATGGGAAGAGGAATATAATATCTGGGTCTTCAGTTTAAAGGGTAACTGCCAATAAAATTTGAAAAATGTGGTTTTGGAAAGCATACTCTGCTGACCACCACCACCAAAGTCATATGCATTTTATGATTGGATATGACAATTTTTCTTCGAAAAAAGGGACATGTTATGTTCACAAAGATTCTGATTTAACATGGTGTCAGTTTTTTTAAAGTAAGATATGATATTTTTGATGATACAGAGCCTATGAGAAGTAAGTCAAGCACTATAAATAACTTAACATGAAACTGCTGACTTTATATTGCTCCACCTACCAAGCAAAATTATGTCACTCATGAAGTCCACTGGTTGGCTACAAGTCACTGACATCACTGCAAGGAATGATTGTTGACATTTGATCAATATTATATAACGTCTCTAGGTTATGTATGTAACCCTAGTTCCCTGAGGGAACAAGATGCTGCATCGGAACGCGTTGGGAATGCGACTGCCTTGTCCGTGCTCTGAATAATGAGTCTAATCAGTCAAAATTGAAGGCAGGTTGTCATGGCATAGAGATGCAGCGTCTCGTCCCTCTTGGAGTTACATACGGAGTTACATAACTAGGGTTACATACGTAACCTAGAGACGTTCCCTTTCAGGAACTCGAGCTGCGTCGGAACGCTTTGGGAACAAGAGTCCAATACCACCACAACAACCAGTCCCTGACTAGTGTGAATAAACACAGCTAGTTCAAAAGACAGAGGTGCCAGGAGTGGCACAGAGGTCAAGGTTGTAAAACCTGGCAAAGGTGAGCGGGGTGGACCAGCCCTCAGCGTCGCAGAGGTCATGGAGGGACACTTTAGAGCACCAAGCCTTGGAGGCTGCCACACTCCAGGTCCAGTAAACTCTGACCCTGAATGGAGCGGGGAGACCAGAGGACCCGTAAGAAGACACTATAGCATCAATAGTCTATCTGATGAATGTCTGCTTATAAGCAGGAAGGCCTCTCCTCGGGGGGACATAGCAGATGAACAATTGTTCAGACTTCCTCCAGGGACTTGTCCGGCAGACATAACAGTTCAGTGCTCGGACCGGGCACAGCCGGTTCAATCTCTCCTGGTCTGGGGTATGGAATGGAGGAGGATATGCCTGGAGCCTGACAGGTCGTGGAATGACTGGGGGCATCTTGGGGATGTAACCCGCTCTAGGGTGCAGGAAGGCACTGGTCATGCGTGGAGTGAACTCTAGAAAAGAGGGGGCCACCGAAAGAGCCTGTAAATCACCTACTCTCCTCAGAGAGCAAGAATGCAGTATTAACGAACAAGTGCCTTCACAAAATTTCGGCCAAAGGCTTGAAAGAGGGGCTCAGAGAGAGCCTCCAACACTATAGCCAAGTCCCACCCAGGCACTCCTGAACGCACCAGAGGCCTCAGCCTCCAGGTGCTGCATGGAAAAAGTGTCAGGAGAGGGGCCCCACCCAGTGAATGACACAGCGGCGTGATACGCCGAAAGGCGCAAACTGCTCCTGCAGAAACTTCAGCACTGAACCAACTGGGCAATGGACTGGGTCCAATTGGTGCCAGGAGCACCACGCAGTGAACAGGGGCCATCTCATGGCATATGACCTCCTTGTGGAGGGAGCTCTGGATTGGAGAATGGTTTCTGCAACCTCGTAATCCTTCAGAAGCCACAGCTTCCACAGCTCAGAGCGGAGGTAAACTATTGTGCCCCCTAATTGAGAGAGAAAATCCCTTCTCAGAGGAATCTCCCATGAGGCTGTGAAACACAGATGGCCCTTACCCGGAAGCAGCGTGATGGAGGGAAGGCGTAAAGGTGTAGCCTCGGCCACGATTGTGAAATGGCATCCAGTCCCAGCAAGGCTGGTGGATATAGGGAGAACCAGGTCTACTTGGGCTTTGCCAAATTTCTTAAAAATCTGCTCCACCATCTGAGGGTGGAGGCGCAACCCTCCGGGCTTGTCTCGGCAGGGTATCTGCTGCTTCGTTCAAACAGCCTTGGATGTAAGCTGCTCTGAAGGAGAGGTGCTTTCCCTGGGCCCATAGGAGGATCTAGCATGCCAGCCTGTACAGGGAGCGCAAGCACAGATCCCCTGGTGGTTGATATATGAGACCACTGAGGTGGCCTCTGAGGTCTGGGAGGAAGTGCTTCAGGGCCAGAAGCATGGCCAGCATCTCTAGGCAATTAATGTGCCACAGCAGATGGGGACTCTCCCATAGACCTTACGCAGAGTCGGCCACTCATTACCGCTCCCCATCCTGTGAGTGACGTATCCATCATTAGCACTATGCGACAAGCAGGAACTTCCAACATGGGGCCTTGGAGTAGTAACCTGGGATCCCTCCACGCATCTAAGGCACGTAGGCATCGCTGACCCGAACTGAATCACATAACATCGCTCTACAGTGCGCAGGATCCAGAGCCAGAGTCTGGCAGAGCCATCCAGGCTGCCAGGTGCTCCTTTAAGTGTACGAGTCTCTCAAAACTGACCTCCGGTGTGTCTAGAGCCGGGGCAGTGCCCTGATGGTCCACGACAATGCTGGGCGGAACCCAAGAAGGCAGCTCGCTGGAGCTGGCCATGCCCTGAAGCACATTTCGTGGCAGGGTTAACGAGCCAGGTCCCTGAAGGGTCATCCTTTCACAGGTCTGGTCAGGACCTTTTGGCCGAAGCCCTCTTCCTGGAGATGACAGTCCTCAGATCTGTTACCTCATGGGGCTTTGATCCCACAAAGGGGAGGAAAGCATCGCGATGCTCTGTCTCTGCACTTGTCGGTAAGAAGTGCTTTGTTGAGGTTAGGGTTGCGCCCGCTGAGCTGCCCCATTAGAGTGGTGTGGGAGGTTCCACCGGAGCGCCGCCGATTGTCTCTTGGACTCCTGGAACCTGTCAACTACCGAGTCGACTAAGCCACAGATGTCTCTCAGGGGCTATTAGGCTATTATTACTAATGGCCTTAGTGGTCTCTTTTGTGACAAGCCCATCTCCAAACCTTTAGCAAAATCCATGAGCGAACCCCCAGGAACTGGAATGCCGCTCTGCCTTATAAAGAGCGGGACCAAAGCCGCGAGGAGTGGGGGCACCCTCCCAAAGAGTGTCCGCCGGGAGCAGAGCAGCCACATAGGCATGCAAGTTTTTAGATGCCTTCATTTATTTATTTATTTTCGACAGACAGACAGACAGACAGACAGACAGACAGACAGACAGACAGACAGACAGACAGACAGACGGACAGACAGACAGACAAAACATTACATTTAGACAGAGCGCTTAATGAACAAACAGAAGCTGAAGCCAGGTTCTGTCCATGTGCCTTTTATACTTCCTGGTTTTGATGTCACCCCGCTGGTGACAGCCTGCCTTCAATTTTGACTGATTAAACTCGTAATTCAGAGCATGGACAACGCAGTTGTCCTGAAAGGGAACTTACATTAAAATTTAGCAAATAATGCTATATGGTTTAGTGGTGGATCATATCAGATGATCGTTATATATCAATTCATTTAGATAATTATAAAGTCCATCAAATCATAAGAAATCATGCTCTTCTGCAGGAGTAGCCTCAGGGTATTATTGATGAAAAGGTAATGCTCCCAGCCCCTGTTCTTTATTACAACTCCTGTCAAACACTTTCCACTTAATCTTCTTGACCGGACAAATCAGTAGTGGTGTGATTAATGTAATTAGGCTTTAATCAAAGTCCCAAATTAAACGGAAAAACGAATTGCTGCAAAATGTTCCTCATATTATAGTGGCCTAATGCATGATTGTGGTGTGTTACAAGAATGCATGTTGCCCTTCTGTGTGAAACATTATTAAACTGGAATTAGCCTGTTGAGTTTGGAACCAGCTGTGAAATCAGTTTCATCCAAAACTACCATAAAACAAACCAGAGCACAATCTAAAGTGATTAAGAGGAGTTTCCACTTGGGTGGCAGGAGTGATTTCACAGACCTAAGATGTACCTTAGTGTCAGGATTTAAATAAGATTTCTGCACCACTGCAAAGAGTCCTGGGCCATGTCCTTCCTGTTTCAGGAACAATGCAATTAGGAAAGCCCAAAAGGGAGAGAAGAGGAAATCAGCTCTCTGCTGGCTTGTACCTGTAGTGTAATTAAGTATCTCTCTCTCTCTCTCTCTCTCTCTCTCTCTCTCTCTCTCTCTCTCTCTCTCTCTCTCTCTCTCTCTCTCTCTCTCTCTCCTGGTAATGTAAAACAGTTAAGGGTGAAGAGTCAGCTCTCTTCATTAGTACAGCAAGAAAATGTTGCTGTAGCTCAATCGTCCTACAGGAAGCTTCAGTCACGCTTCACCTCTCTCCATTTCAAAAGGCTCTGTACTGTTGCTATCCTCTGTGGCCTAAATCCATTGCTTGCCAAATTCCTGCTTATTAAAAGCTAATACAACTCGTAGAGTGTTCACACAAAATGGTGGTTATTGTTAAATGTGTTAAACTCCTCAGATTTTTTATTATTTGTATACAGGTAAGCTACTTTACTGTTTGTGTGAACAGGATTCAATTATTTTGGTTTGTCAGAATGCCATGTTTTAATTTAGGACAATAACTCAATGAAAGATGGTGAGAATACACTGTTGAATACACACCCCTAATAGTTAGACTGCTGTGAATTAAATAAATAAAAATGTGACAAATGTATAAAGCCAGCACTATTAAATGACCTAAATTGTCGGAACCCACTAGAAATGTAGATAATACTAACAGAATATCTCTTTTTTTATTCTCTCTTTTAAGAATCCACAACATTTAAATTTTCTCTGGTAATATATTCCCTGCATTTAACCAGACATGGCAGAATAATGGTACCAGTTGTTGATAGGTTAAGACTATATTTTCTAATCTCACCTCTGCCCCTAATTTTTTCTCTCTATTTTCATGCTCAGGTGTTAATTGGCCATGGTGCGTGACAGTGATAGATTTTTGCAAGTGCAATTACTCAGACAAATTGCCCTTTAGAGGAGATGTAGATTGCCTAGCATTCCTGTGTCCTCTTAGATTTCAATCCCTTGCAATTTGATCATTAATAATAGTGCAATAGGGAGACAATTTCGCATGCCATTTAAGAACAAAATGCTTTCATTATACATGAAATTTACTGGGGCAAGTTTGTCCTCAAGTGCTGATCTAGAAGAGCATCCAGTAGTGACTTTGACCAGAGAAGTGATCTTCCTGTTTAAAGCGTACCAGCATCTTGTATGTGACAAGTACACACAAACTAGCTCTACATACTTATATAAAATTACAGAATGTGATGCAGTGATTTTTTAATGGGACAGTATAATGGTGCAGATAGTAGAGCTGCTGCCTTACAGTTATAGGATTGTGAGGATTCTGATTGTCCAAAATTCAGTGTAAGTTTCTGCCCACTGCAACCATCCAAAGACATGCTAATAGGTAGGTGGCTAGGTTTACATTGCCACTAGATGTGGATGTGTGTGGATTTCGGCTTTGGGTTTCTATTCAGTGTGGATTTTTGTGTGTTTTGTGTATTTTCAATTAGGCTCTGTTTTTACCATAAGTCTTTATTAAAAAGTCCTGTAAATTAGAATTGCACAGATGCTGCTGAAGTATAGATTATTTAGCGTAATGATATCTTATCTCATTAAACGTGTTGATTCTGGATTACAGTATTCTCATATAACCTGTTTTTTTCCATGACTTAATTAACAACTTATCATAAAGTTACTCTAGTGTATAATCCTTCTTATTAGCCTGTAAACCCTGCCTTATAGTCTCCCAGGTATACAATAGTCATACACTGTTTATTAAAATAATAGCAGCTACAGTATGTAGACAGGATTGATTGTCTTTGACAGAACAAAGACTGAGCTCTGAATAAATCTAGGGGATTTGAAATGCATCGAAGGACCAAAGAGCTCCTTGTATATGCCCCTGTCTAAAAAAGACAAAACTAAACTAAAAAAACTAAACAGGTGGCATAGAGGTTTTTTGTTGTGCCTGTTTTTGTTGTGCCTGTTAATCCTCTCACCTAAATGTATTATCTCTAGGACGGAATGCGCTGATGACTTATTGACTCTTTTGGCATTATAAAAGCATTGGACTCCATCTGCAAGAGGTGTTTACCATCGAATCAACCTTAATCCCTTTTTGCTTGAAGATATCTTAAAAACCCTCCCATCACTCTCCACCATTTGTTTTCCCTGTTCTTCTGATTGCACCTTTGTATTTGACTCTTTTTGCATTGACATGCTCTAAAACAAAAACATACTTTTGATATTCTAGTATTTTACAAATGGTTTCATAGAAAAGATGAAACCCAAACTTTGTTTTTTATCCTGCATTCAAAGAAGCCAGGTCTATTTTTCATAACAATCGGCTGGTATAATTCATTGCTTGGTCGTTTCTCTGTGTCTGGCTGTCTGTGATTAGTGCAGTGAGCACCGTCTCTGCCTTTCTCTTCTGCAAATTTCTGTGGCAGTGGTAAATTACCTGTGTGTGCCATCACGGCTGCACATTAGTCATTAAATGGCAAGCAGTCAGTCCCACACTATTTCCCCTCAGATTAATGCAGACACACGCCAAAGCACCATCATTACCACCATTATTACTGCAGAGCCATGAAACTAAACATGTAGGTGTGAATTTGGTGTGGAGTGATAATGCCCAATATCCTGCACTAATAATTGCAAATTTCAAATAATTTGCATACAAGAATAATAATCATGTGAGATAATATGAATATATTCTAACATTCTAAGATTATAATATTATAATTGTTATTAAAACATATATTGGCTATGATGCTTTTCACCATATGTATTGTGGTGTGGCCTTCTTGATAGGTGCAATGTAGGCAGCAATATGAGCACAAAAACTCATCCAAATCATCCAAAATGGTTCCAAATAGAAGGGGAAAACAAATTACAAAGCAAAACAAAATAATAAAAAACTTACACAAACGATTAGCTCTTTACATAATGACAAACTCCACGTTGGGTACTAGTCCAACAAAATCTCATTTCTTTTCTCTTGCTCTTGGCCAAACAGGTAGGCTCTTTATAAGTGAGGCTCTTCCCCTCAAATTCTAATGGACCAATAACAATACTAGGCCAGTTACAATCTCATTAGCCAAAACTTTACTTGAGAATTAGATAATTTTCAACATCATCTTAAAAATTGCCAATAGTGTCTTCTTTAAGAAGCTCCATTTTCAACCACACATACATACGAGATAATATTTAAATAATTCTTCACATTCTCAATTCTCAAGGATTCCTATTTGTGGGCCAGCCTCTCCTACTAGGGAACTCCAGAGCAAAAAATAAAACAAAGAGAATCTTTATCAGACAAACCAATATTTGTCTAATTTCCATTTACCAAAACTAAAACATTACTCACACTGGAATGTGGACCTTTCATGTTTTAAGGGGACAAAGAATTATCTTACACAAGACATGTATGGCTCTTTAAATTACGTTACAAACAGTCACTATGTCACATGTAGTCATAGTAGATGTAGTCATATAACTGGTCCTGTTATTAAGCTATATTTATAATGTTCTTCATATTACTGTACATAGTGCCAATTAAGTGGAAATACACAACATATACCTCGACACATATAATTGTCAGTTACTCAATTCTAATAAAGAGTGAAGTAGTTGTGTTTGTTGCACATTTGCATATAATCTTAAACAGACTTAGCACTTTCAAATTCACAGTGACCTTTTTTTGCAAAGTGTGCATAAAGTGACTTCATGTGATTCTTAAAGAACTAATGCTCATCGCCTATAATAGCCTTTTTCTGTATCTGAAAAGTCTGCTGTTTTCAGCCTTGCACTTTTTCAGTCATAAGGCTACTGTCCCACAATCCATCTCCATAGTATTAGACCTAGAATGCACTTTATCTGCGTTATGGTCCTGGCAGACACTGTCTTTCTAAAGGTGCCATAAATGCAATCTCCTCCTACATAAAACTCAGTTTCCCAAGCTTTCTCTTCAAATGCAAAGGAATGAGTTACCTTGGGCCTGAGGGTACTCTGTAACGCTCTGATTGGGATCTAATGAAGCCATCAATTAGTTTGACAAAATTTCTGGACATCTCTTACCCAAAGGGTAGTGCTGCCTTGTGCGTTATACCACCTTTGCGTTATACCACCTTTGCATGAATCACCACTTTAAATCAGAAAAAGGAATTATTGCAGAGGCAATAAAAGACCACAGAATTTGCTTATTACCAGTGCCTGTGGTCTGAGCATTTGTCTTCTTCTATGTCTGCTACTAATACGTCTCCTACTTCTCCTCCTCTTCCTCCTCCTCCACCTCCTACTACTGCTACTGATAATAATAATAATAAAATTACATAAAGTTCATAATAGGAGGAAATTTTCATGTTTGTGATGTTTTGGTAAAAAAGAATTAAGGAAGTTATCGAAATTAAGATGGAACTGGAACAGGCTTTGGTAAGTTTTCTAGGTATAGGCATCACAACATCACAAGGCATCCCAACTCTGACCATTAAGGGTACTTATGTTAAATTAATGGATACATTATTACATTGTGCTCTTATATAGAATAACATAACATAACAAGGTAACTTTGGGAAATATCTTTTGTTCACATTTTTGTAACTACAGTCTGTTTAATATGAATATTTGCATCTCCAGAGTTTCTTGGATCCATTCCTTACAATGACCTTTCCAGCTGCCAGTTCAGATGTGGACCCTGTCCCTTGTCTCTAAACTTATCCAACATTCTGACATCCGGACCGCTTTGAACATCTTGAGCATCTGAGTCTCTGCTAGACAGTCCCAGTGGACCATGACATTTAAATAAAAGCTGGCATAATCCAGAGAAAAGGCTAGGCCATGCGCACACAACAAAATCAGACAGCATGCAGTGGGAAATAGAGGAAATTAACCCCTACCTTTACGTGCTAAAATTGTTTTTAAACCTACAAACAACAAATGCCCTCCAACCTTAAACAAAAGAAATGTTTATTTTTCCTCTAAAGATTTCACATTGTTTAACAGATCATATTTTTTTTTCCATACAGCTAAATGCATGTGCTCCTTTCTATGCATTTCTATTATCTCCAAATCTCTTCCCTTCTATCTAATTGTGTTTTTTTTTTTCTTTTGAAAACCTTTGTCACTGTACCAGTGGAGGACTGCACAGAATAAGCAGAAATTATGTCAGATAAAGCTCCCTTCTGGCTCATGGTGCTTCTGTCAGATTGAAATGGAGACTATTGTCATGTCTGCTCATTGGTAGAAAGTATTTTATGAATATTTCATTTTTGTGCCTATTCTTGCTTCCCTTGCCATCTACTGCATACAGATTTATACACTGTGAGGGAGAATGATCCATATATCAGTATTGTGGACTACATGGACCCCTTCCAAATTGCTTGTGGTTCCAAGTATAACATTAATGCATTTGACTGGCAAATATTTTGTTTCCAACAGCAAAACGTGGAACACTTGTGGAACAAATGTGCAAATGTGGAAAATATCAGAGCTTATAAATGGCCTATTTGTTTATTTTTATATGGAAAATAAATTGATTGGAATTTGCATACTTTATGTATGTTTGAATGAATGAATGAAGAATGAACGAATGAATGACGTCAGATAAACAAATGTCACATTGCATCCACCTCTACTGATTAGGTTTGCCACAGAGAGAAAGTAACCACAAACTGCCACAGTGTTTGTAACAGTTCCAGCATCACACTGGTGTTTCTGAATCTGTCATTGACATGCCCTCTTTATCTCCCTCTCTGAAGTACCTGCACATCCCCTATTGTGCAGAAGACTGCTGTTTGCCATTCTAGATTTGTCCCTCCATGTGTGTTGCTGGCCAGGTAGCTAAACAAATAAAGAAAGGACATGGCTCAGGAAAGCCCCAGGACAACTTCTGTGTTCATGTGACCTGGCAGACCTCCGGCATGCCATATTCCCAAAAGCTTTCAGCCCTATACACAACATTTGCTTTGAAAATAACCACCTCCTGTTCCTTTTTATTGTGTTATCTATGTGTTAGTCATACAGGGTGGTGGAACAACAGATGTTACAGTGAGTTTAAAATAGGTTTGTTTGTAAATAATTAATAATAGAAGGAGAATAATAAAATATTCAATAATGCTGAAGGAGGTAGCGTTCAATCCTAAACTCAAGTTATGTGAGTGTTTGCATATACTCTGATGTCTGCATTAATTCCCTATGTCAACATTGTTCCTTCCAAGAACTAATATTCCTGATATCACACCAATCAAATCACACCAAATTGTACATGGTCCCTTTCCAAATAAACTTTAATAAAAAAAAAAAAAGTTTTCGGTTTTTTATATATATATATATATATATATATATATATATATATATATATATATATATATATATATATATATATATATATATATATATATATATATATATATAAATTGCATCTATAGCATATAGTCTTTCAAAAAACTTTTATTAAATATTTAATCAAATTATTATTTTTTTTTTAATCTATAGTGCTGAAAACATAGCAGGGCCAGCTTTGTGGGTGTGACAGATGTCAGGGGGTAAACATCTTTGAATACAAAATAACTTGAAAAGAAAATTGGGTGAAAATCCCATTCATTGCAAAACGATTTCCATATTTTGGTTTCTATATGTGGAGATTCACATGTTCTCCCCATTTTTGCATGTATATTAGTGGGCATGCGTGAAAGGAAACATGATGAAACAGATGTTAAATCCACTTAAGTTAGACCCTCTACTTGCTTACACTAATGGGTTTACTAAAGAGAGAGAGTGAGAGTTAATCAGCAGTCTGTCCTGTTGAACACATTTTGCCAACTTGAACCCTAACCCTTCTTGTTTGGGGCTCCTCTCCTGGTATTTCACATCACTGGAGAAAAAGCTTGCCTCAGATCCAAAGTCTTGCATTGGCTTTGTTTAAAGGGATGCATCTCCTGTTGTAACTGTTTTTTTTATCTCCACTCCCATACATTTTACATGGACTTTAATTTAGTCAACTAGATTTCTTGTGTAATACAATCAGCTTGAGGTTGTGAATAGATCACAACTTAATAATGCAACAGAAGGGATTTCTATAGCAAAGACCACATGTGGTTTTTCGGACAAAGTTTAAATTAACATTTTAAGACAGGCCTCCAGGCATCAAAATAAGAAATTATGAATCCTTGTCATTGAGGCATATGTTGTTTATGCAGACATACCCTAACCAGAATAAAGCACACAGTCGAGGGCTAAGTGAAAATAAAGGTTTTATGACCACCATACAGTAAATGTCAAAACAAGACTATAGATTTGCCCTGCCAAAACAACAGTGCCAGGTCTTTCGTTCACATATACAGCATTTGGCACATGCTATAATCTAGATTGACTTGAAATGTTTCTCATAAATGAAGGTGTCAGGAATATCATCAAGCTAAAGCTGTGTGCAGAAGGTAGTTATTACAACAAAGAAAACAAGTTTTCACAGAATTTTCACAAAAGAGGTATTCTTTTTCAAGGTGGTCATTCATTCAGTTGTACATTTAGAGGGAGTTCATTCTACATCTGCAGTGCATCCAGAAAGTATTCACAGCACATTTTTCTCAGCGACATTTTGTTATATTACAGCCTTATTCCAAAATGAATACAAATTTTTTTTTTCCTCAAAATTCTACAAACAATACCACATGAAAGAAGTATGAAATCGAGTGTTTGAAATCTTTGCAAATTAAAAAACAAAAAATGTATTTAAAACAATCACATGTACATAAGTATTCACAGCCTTTGCCATGCAATTGGAGTCCACCTTAAATTTAGTTGATTGGACATGATTTGGAAAAGTACACACCTCTCTATATAAGGTCCATCAGTTAACAGTGCATGGCAGAGAACAATCTAAGCCATAAAGTCTGCATGAATTGTCTGTAGACCTCTGAGACAGGATCATATCAAGGGGAAGGGTAAAGAAACATTTCTGCAGCATTGAAGGTCCCAGTGAGCACAGTGTCCTCCATCATCCGTAAATGGAAGAAGTTTGGACCACCAGGAGTCTTCCTAGAGTGGGCCACCCGGCCAACCTGAGAAATTGGAGGAGTGCCTTAGTCAGGGAGGTGACCAAGAACCTGATGGTCATTCTGAAGTGTTTCTCTGTGGAGATAGGAGAATCTTCCAGAAGAACATCTATCTCTGCAGCACTCCACCAAGCATGCATCATAGACAAAACCCCCCACAAAAAAACAGAAAAACAACTGCCTGCACACATTTTCCAAAGTTAACAGCTAGAACTTGTGTTTGTTTGTGTGTGTGTGTGCCTGTGTGTGTGTGTGTGTGTGTGTGTCGCTCTAAGTGAATGGCAGCTTTACACTTCATTTGCATCAGCTGTATTGCTGTCTCTTGACTTATGTGTTGACAAGTAGAGCAGTCATGGCTGCTACACCGGCACCTCACTTTAGTGATCCCTAATCATGTAAAAAGCAAAGCTACTTTGCATTGAAAGATCACTAAACCAATTAAGGCCCTCCATGCAGAAAATAGAAGAAGGTGTAGATTAGAGACACATTGCACATACCAGACTGTGTACTGTCTTACTTTATGATAATGTGTGCTACCATAAAAGAAGTATGTTGCTGTAGCATTGGCAGAATGTTAATCATGTTGCTATTCAGCCAGTAGTAATTATGGGCTGTATTTCTGAAAATCCCATATACAGATGTGCATGCAAAATATTTTCTTGTAATTTGCAGTTAAGGATTATATAAAATGCTTTGCACCAAAAATACTTTGTGTGTTATCTGATGGACATGTGATTTATGTAGATTTTAAAGCAAACTTAAATTTCCCACTATCATTTACTTCCCACTGTGGTGACTGAATAATTAAAAGTGGTTTATAACTAATGTGTGCTAAAAGAATAATTGAATGATAAACATGCCAGTGGTCATTGGACATTTATATAAATTAAGAAGCACACATTTTTTATGCTTTGTTTCATTTTAAGTGTTAAGTGTAAGGTCAAATAGTTCAATAGGTCAAATGGTTATTTTACCATTCTTATGCCTTGATTGAAACTGTTACTCTTTGAGCAGTTGTGTTTTTATTTGAGACTGTGCTCTGCTGTGTTTAAACTTGTTTAATGTTTTGATGACCGGGCTGTGTGTAAATGCCAACCATGCATAAATTTTCTTTATGCATTAGAATTTTAGCACAACCCTGACCAGAAAAAAGCAGTTACTGAAAATGAATGAATTAGAATTTTTCAATATGTAGGAGGTTATCAGGGTTTCTGGCTGATGCTGGACTATCATACCAAGTCCAAAGGACAGCAGCAATACAGTGCTTAAATTAGTTCCCCAGCGTTTAGTTAAATACCCTGACCCCAGGGTGAACACTTGAACCCTGTAGCAGGGAAAAGAATGTGATGTTGGTGTGGGGGAGTGGAGGCTGAACCAGGCTGGTAATTGCTGTGCTAAGGCAGAGGTGTATTAGAATACTTAGGTGCATAGGTGCATTACTATACATATAATAAGGATTACATATAATTAGGATATAGTAACAGATTGATGAATAAATGCTGGCTACCAAAAAATCAGCTGAAAACATGCTTGAGTACTATTAGTTTGTTTTAAATCATCTGATGAATAAACATTTCAATTTTTTGTGTAAGCTTTGCTAACTTTTTTTGTTTCATACAGCAGTGCATTTTTTATTATCCGACTTACTAAATTCTCATGTGTTTATGTTTTTTGATTTTCTAGACTCACTTGGTCGAAAAGAAATATAATATTCTTTGCAAATATTTATTTAAAAATTACTTTTCATAAATTAGGCAGGGTGTCTGCAGTGTCCAGTAGGGGGCATTCATCTCATGCCAAAAAGCTAGTGGTTCACATTTCCCTACCACGTTTAGGATATTTAGGTGCTGATTATCGAATAGTTTATTCAATTTAGCTTGGTCCAGCATTCCTGAGAAATAAGCATACTACCAAACAGTGAATTAAATCATGTACAATCTAAATAAAATAAAAAAGTATGGAAAAAGAAAAATGTAAATAAAAACAGAATCTATGATTTGCAGAACTTTTAAAACCATATTTATTCACAGAGATGGCAAATGTATACACATTCTTTACTAAAGTAGAAGTACACACCTATTTTTTTTTTTTTTTTAAGATTCAGGTAAAAGTTCATCTATTTTACAACCTGGACCTCACATCATATAAATATATTATTACAACAAAAATAACAATTTTGTTATCTAATGAATGTATTCAGGCTGAACAACCACCATATAGCACGCATGCAGTGCAAAGATAATGATGATGTGATCGGGCATGTCTCTGTTCTCAGTCATGTTTACATCGCTGACTCCCACTGTCTCATCCATGTTAGCCATATTTCTTGTTGCCATCTGCCTGCTCATTGTTAGCTTTGTAGGCTAGCCTATGTCTGTGGTGCATGATAGTTAAGAAATGATACACCAGTGGTAGATTGAAAAAGGCGCGCAATGACTTACTTTTTCAGCTTTTTGTTACCACTGTCCAAACTTTTTTGGGACAGGTTGCAGCCATTAAATGTAAAATTATTCTTATATTTTGTGAGCAGAAATCGGAAGTAGTAAATACAAATACTTACTGCACTTAAGCAGATTTTTCTGGCATCAGTACAATCTGCTTAAGTGCAGTAAGTATTTGTTAATAATTAGAACATTTTGCTAATTAGGTTGGTATTAATTAGGAAAAGGTACTGGCAAAAGGTCTCGAGCTGCATCACAACGCTTTGGGAACGAGAGTCCAATACCACAAACCCCCCTGGTGGTTGATGTACGAGACCACTAAGGTGTTGTCCGAACGGATCAGCACATCGTGACCTCTGAGGTCTGGAAGAAAATGCTTCACAGCCAGAAACACAGCCAGCATCTCTAGGCAATTGATGTGCCCTCGTAAAAGGGCCCTTTCCATAGACCTTGAGTGCTCCCCACCTCGTGAGGGATGCATCCCCCGTAAGCATTACGCAACGACCGGGGACTCCCAGCACGGGGCCTATAGATAGAGATGTACAGTAGAGCCCTTGCACCTGGCCACCCACGATGTCTCCCACATTCAGCTCTCGCAGCAGGTCGGCTTGGTACTTTGCTTAACAATGGCAGCTCTAGGATTTTATGTGAGCTACATGTAATTTGGGCCACAATGTATAATTGTGATTTTACTCATTTATAGAAATTAGTAGTATGTAATCAAATCTAATAAAAAAGTAACTTTTGAACGGAATAATATTTGTGGGTAAATTTATATGAAAATAAATTTGTTCAAGAAAAGACAGGTCGGTAAAGAATTTAAGTAGGCTTTATTTGCCCATCAAAATGTTACAGGCCATTTGATCTGGCTCATAAACACTTTATAAGAAATATAAATCAGATGCATCAGATACATTTTATGTTTTAGAAACTAATCAATGTGTTCTAAATTAAATGCTCAAAATTCAGCAGAATATTGGATCAGTTGTATTTTAATGTTTAATTTTTACCATTACAAACTGTAACCATTACAAATCATATAAATTGTGCAGTTTCCAAAGTTCAGTAGCTCAATAGCAATAGTAAAAACCTGTGAACTATGATGCATTATCTGTCATTACAATTAAGATGCTTGACATACAAATACATACAAATGACATTTACATAACGCCATTATACCTCAATATGCCTATAACATTTAAATAACAATGACATTTTTTCTGTTTTATTCAGGGTCACATAAACTATACTTTAAATAGAATTTTCCAAGTAATATTACCATATAACTAAACATTGCCAGTGAGGGCACAACATGGATATTTCTAAGTAAATGTGTATGTGTTCTTATCTGACATGACTATGCAGTGAGGGCATTGTGGGTGATTAAAAAAAAACTTTTTTTTTTTTTTTTAAAACAGAGGACATAAACCTGTACTATAAAGTGGCCAAAATGTATGGGGAGAAAATTTTTGGAAGAGAAGAGAAAGAAAACTGAACATAGAGGTATGTCTAAATATTATGCTATATTTTTTTTAGTCTTGTGTAAATTTAATGCACTATAATGGAGCGGCAATGTTAAATGTTTTCTGATGTTTTAATGTTAAAACTCTTACACTTTAAAATAACTGTTGCATAGCCAACTTTGACTACTTATTGTACAAGATTAATGCAGGCTAAGGTTGGTGGATATTAATTCTAAAAAAGTTGCGAACTGTGTAAAGTTTTAATTAAGACAGAATGCAAAGATTTTAAATTTACAGAGGAAGTGTACCATTTTGGGTACCAATAAATTTCTGTTGTTAAAAAAGAAGGGATAAACACAGTGGCCCTGTCCCAACCATTTTGAGACCTGTTGCAGCCAAAGTTCAAAATTACCTTTTTTGTTTTCTTAAAATTGTTGTTTAATCAGTTGAAACTGAGGGGAAAAATAGTTTTCTATTTATTATTTAAAACAATATAGCTTCATGAGAACAGAATAAAAATCATTCTATTCTGTTTTTATAAACATTTTTTACAATGTTCTAACTTTTTTGGAATTGGGGTTGTGATACTATTATTTTGATTATTTTTTTTTATTTTTATTATTATAATTTATTATACTGCTGTTGTTTGTATTTTTTTAGGAAGCCCTGGACCCGAAACAAGCTAGCAGTCATTAAGTTTAAAGGGCCAAAGAAGAGCACAAGAAAATGTCACCTGGAAAAGGTGCTTTGTGTTACACTCCTCCAGATGGAGGCTGGGGTTGGGTAGTGGTGGCCGGTGCTTTTATCTCCATTGGTTTTTCCTTCGCCTTCCCAAAGTGCATCACTGTGTTCTTCAGAGATATAGAATTGATCTTCAGTGCCAGCACAAGTCAAGTCTCATGGATTTCATCCATCAACGCATCCTTTATATATGCAGGAGGTAAAACATTGATTCCCTTATCTTGCAATAATAGCACTTATTCACTAAATAACATAACTTTCCCTTGTCCAGCAATAAATTTGAACGTTGGGCTATTTATATTCCTGTTATGTGTATGAATTTCCTATTACTTAACATTAATGTAGTAACTAATGTAATGTAGTAATTATTATTTTATTTTTTATTTTTTTTTATTTTTTTTTTATTTTCTGTTTGTTGTTGTTGTGTGTTTGGGATTGTACGGATTCTGCTGGCTGTGAAACAAATTGCCCCTCGGGGATAATAAAGTTGACCTAAACCTAAATGAAGTAACATTACTACATTACTAAGTCTAAGTAGTTTATGTGGGTGGTGACTAGACAGATTAAAAGTAAAATGCTACTGAAGATGTAAAGAAAAAATCTAATTCAGCTCTATCTATCAGCATTATTTATGGTGCTGCCATAACATTCTTTCGTAGAGTAAACTATTAAAAACAAGACAGAATGTGTTTGAGTGCAAACCTGACCAGGCATTGTTTAAAAAACACAAAAATGCAGTCATGCATGTTCTGGAATTTGTTCTACATTATCCATGAGGGCACTAAAAAAATAATCAAGGTGTATTATGTTTTATTACTCCATATTATTTATCTTTTTGAGGGTGATTAAAGATGTAATTAATATATTTATTATTATAAGTTATAATTAATAACAAACATAATAGGTTAATTTGCTTCAATTTTAATTCACTAAAACGTTTCTGGAAACCAATGAGAAACTGACAGACAATATACTAGACTACTATTAATGAGTACTGAACAGTACAGATATGTTTGTTTGTTTGTTTGTTTGTTTGTTTGTTTGTTTGTTTGTTTGTTTGTTTGTTTGTTTGTTTGTTTGTTTGTTTGTTTGTTTGTTTGTTTGTTTGTTTGTTTGTTTGTTTGTTTTGCTCAGTTATATGTCCTGACTTGACTCGTGTGCAATCTGGTTAAGAAGGGTAAGCAAATTTTAAAATTAGGATGGATGCTTTGCACGGCTTGCTGGGAAATATTATCAACTTGCAGAATTATGGGTAACTTGCTGAGCCAAGGTGTGTTACAGTAGCAAGATTAGGAATACAAATGACTGGTCCATGTGCTATTTATTTTTTAATCCAGTTTGTCAGAGATGCATTGCCTTTAGCTCACACAGCTCTTTTTATTCTCCCTTTTGGTTTTTCTCTGTTTGATGCATCTTTGTATTATTTATTGTATTATCTAACGTGAAAAGCAATGGATTAGGTGAAGCATGAATTAAACACTGCCTGAATATGAATTAAACTAAACATTCAAGGGTTTGAATTAGCAATTGCACATGCAGTTTATGTCCAAATTATAAGAAGTTTAAGTTCAAGTTTATTTCTACAGTGATTTTTACAATGGACATCGTCTCCAAGCATCTTTTCAGAACTTAAGAATTAAAGTGAATGATGTGTGTTTATCCCTTATGAGCAGCCTAGAGCAACTGTGGCAAAGAAAAACTCCCTTAGATGTTATGAGGAAGAAACCTTAAGCGGAACCAGACTCAAAATAAATCAATCATAAATGGGTATAATGTCCAGTTTTTTGGTACTTTATGTATATTGTATGACCCCATCTTTTGATTGTCCCTAACTAAGATAGCCTTTCATAAAATATTTTAAAATAAATTAGAGTACTAGTGGGATGGAGACCTGCCCTTAAAAGTAGCCAAAATATCCAAAGCACCACATGTACTGTACATCTAGCAATCCAGTAGCCATAACCCCTTATTAAGTGGCATTGCCATGTTGGATCAGAAATTGCTAATACAGTATGCCTTATATTAGATCCTGCATAGACACTCTTTTAGAAGACCTGTATATTATGTTATATTGTGTTTATTACATTTTGTTTTATATTTAATTGTAGATTGTTACTTAGTGATGCTGTTCAATAAACAAAGCATTACAGAGTTTTATAAACCAACAGTAATTTTTAAGACATTTTCTACTCAAACATAATCTTAACCAAGCATATTATCTGAAAAGGTTGCTTCTGGTTCACAACCCATACATTAATGATCCCTGTCCTGGAGTTTTCTCGAAATTAAGGCTCTAGCCAATTTCTTTGAGACTTTATGTCAGCTTGCTTAGAATTATTAAATGATCAAAGCAAATGACAAAATGGTCTCCTCTTGGAGACTTAATGGGCCAACTGGCACCCTCCTCTTGAATTTATGGACCAGAATGGTTTTCTTGAAGGCAGGTTCTCTTCACACATTGAACTAGTTAAATTGAATTACATTTGTTATAGCACCTTTAACAATAGACAAGCCAGAGGCAACAGTGTCAAGAAAAAGAAAAAAACCAAGATGACACATGGAAAAAACTCAAAAGTGACTCTAAAGGGAACATGTTCTTTACTAGGAGAAACCATACGGGTTTTCCTTTAATTATGGTCTTTCTGTATCTTATTGTATTAGCTTGTTTAATCAGTTCATTTCCTTATATTATTATCCACAGGTCCAATTAGCAGTATCCTGGTTAATAAGTATGGCAGTCGTCCAATAATGATATTAGGGGGTTGCCTCTCAGGAACTGGACTCATTGCTGCATCTTTCTGCAACACAGTGGAGGCTTTGTATTTCTTTGTTGGTGTAATGGGAGGTGAGTTAAATGAAACATTTACCCAAAGGAGCAATACATTCAAAATTAATATTGTGTTAGTGGTTATCAAAATAAAGAGGGCAATATTTTCATCTTGTCTGGTTATGATGTCTTAACAGGTCTGGGACTGGCATTCAATCTCAATCCAGCCCTAATCATGATTAGCAAATATTTTTACAAAAGAAGGCCGTTTGCTAATGGTATTGCCTTGGCTGGTACCCCAGTAATTATGTCCACTTTAGCTCCTCTTAGCAGCTGGTTTTATAACCAGTTTGGTCTGAGGGGTAGCTTTCTAATCTTGGGTGGGATTCTACTGAACTGTTGCGTAGCTGGATCTCTCATGAGGCCTATTGGGCCAAAACCCAAACCTGCTGCAAAGGAGGTTAGAGATGATGGAGAGAAGAAGACATTAATGGAGACTATCAATAGTTTAATTGATCTGTCTCTTTTTAAACATCGTGGATTTATCCTGTATGTCATCGGCAATACTTTGCTCTTCTGTGGTATTTTCACCCCACTGGTATTCCTCAGTAACTATGCCAAGACGAAGAATATTTCGAACGAAAAGGCTGCATCATTGCTTTCAGTGCTGGCCTTTGTTGACATGGTGGTGCGGCCATCCATGGGAACAGTAGCCAACACGAAATGGGTGCGACCCAGGATACAGTATTTCTTTGCAGCTTCAGTTCTGTTTAATGGTGTGTGCCACTTGCTTGCCCCCCTTGCACTGGATTATTCAGGGTTTGTTATCTATTCAGCTTTCTTTGGGTTTGGGTTTGGGTGGCTGAGTTCTGTGCTGTTTGAAACCTTAATGGATTTGGTGGGACCCCAGCGTTTCTCCAGTGCTGTGGGTCTGGTCACCATCTTGGAGAGTGTGCCAGTGTTACTTGCCCCACCCTTGCTAGGTAAGTTTGAAATAAAAATTTGTTGTATGCTGCTTATGCACCAGTTCAGTTAAAATAGTTAACGTCAAAGGCAATAAAAATATTGCTTTTTTCATTATTGGTTTAATATGCTTTACACTGTTGAAAGCAGAGTAATATAAATATGTAATGTATTTTAATTAACAGGAAAATTTAATGACATCTACCATGACTACAAATACACTTACATAACTTGTGGAATACTCCTGTTGGTCGCAAGCATGGTCCTCTTTGTTGGCATGGGCATAAATTATAGGCTGTTGGAAAAAGAAGCAAATGAGGAAGCTAGAAATTCACACATCAAAAGGGAAGAAGAAGAATCCACTCCAGATGTTGCAAACAAGTATACTGGGAATGAGACATCTGTAGCACCATGAGCACATATGATGCTAAAACTGGAAAAGATTGTGTATAAAGTGAGTGATCATGTCCATAAATTACCTTGCGAAGCTGAATTCAAATGAATTCACTAAAAGAAAAAAAAAATGTATGCATTTATGCTGTGTAAATAAATAAATAATGTTAAATAACTGTATTAATCAACATTAGTATTAATCAACTTTGTTCACAAATTAAAGTGGGTTCAATTTTATTTAATTGTGTGCTACAGTGTGTGTAAATGTAAGGAAGTCTTAAAGTAAAATGATTGACCTGTTTGTAAAATGAACAATAAATTAGATTTTTAAAATAAAAGATTTAATTTAAAAATCAACCAGAAAAAGTGAACTTGTATTGACTCAATGCCCTGTAACAGCTCTTCTCTGTAATAACTGCTAATTTTAGTAGAATTAAACATAAGAGTTCTAAAGGGGGCCAAAAAACTAAAAAATGTATATGTGAAAAATAACTTTAAAACCATTAATTCAACTATTCTTCTAAATTTGCATATATTTTCATCTAATTGTCTTAGTTAATTAAGACAATTAAGGGTATTTGCACGTGCATTTTTAATTGCTATGGGGAAATTGGCTAAAATTATTTAAATGTGAAAGATTTACCTGTTAATAACCTATTGAAAAGCTTTATTTCTGGCTATTTGACTAAGTCACATTGTTAAGGTTTGTATATAGAATAAATGTAATAAATAGCAAAATATTAGTTTGAAAAATGTCCTGAATATTCTTTTTTTCTGTTTTTTTGCAGTAGTTTTTTTTTTTTTTACAGTATGCATGTAAAATTATCTTAACAACCAAACTCATAAGTCAGTCTTATAGACAAACAGTTAGTTCTCCCAGCCACTTTAAATTTGAGGAGCTCAGGGTCACTGTTTCTATACCAGCAGCTCAGAGACATTTCTATTCTGACAGCAAACTGATGGCAGAATCGAAACAGGCTGTGACAGCCACCCACAAAATGCCAGGTCAGCTCAAGACCTTCGGGGAATTTTGACTCACCACACCAAATTACACTTTATTTCCTCACTACCTTCTTCAGGTAAGATGGTGGTAGAATAAAGGATCTGTAATTTGTCTGAGGCATCTCTGAAAGATGAATACAATTAACATATTATAAAGGTTATTTTAGGAAATTGATTAATGGAAAGTGCCTTGATGTTCATGTTAAAAAAATCACATTTTGCTCTATTTTGAAATCCCACCTGTAGACCAAATGTGTACAATGAATGAGTTCTGATTCATTAGTAATTTTATTTAAGACTTTCATAAATCTTTGTTGGAAATTATGCATTTAATAATACAATTACATTCGACCCCTGATAATTCACGGTTCGGAACTTTTAGAACCTAACTAACAGCAAATTGCAGACTATCTTAAGCTTTAACTTACATTTTCAGGAACGTTAGAAATAACATTTTGAACTATTGTAACCAAGTGTTAAAAAAGATACTGTAACACACCCATAAAATAAACACTTCTTGAGCTATCCCTTCTTGAGCTATCACACTCAATTACACCCAAAAAGTATTTTACATGTGCCCCCCCCATCTAATGTAAACGTCCGCATTTACACCCAAAAAACATATGCTCTATTTGACATATCACCAAACATGTATATGTAATGCACAATAAATAACGATACTAGATAACAGTTTCCATTCTACCATTCACACACTTCACTTAACATCATTCCGTCCCCATGAACACAACATTAAATGACATTTAATACAGACCAAGTCATCTAAATAAATAGGAGGTTTCAGCACTCTACTCTATGATTGTGAATCAAATGCATGGACAGGTACCAAAATGTTGACAGGGACCCTTGCTTCCAGTCCATGTGTCAGGGAGACTCCTACGTTTCCTCTCATGCCTGCCCCACCCGCACGGAGCGCGTTGCCATCCTACTAACTACCTACACCTGACACTCGTTACCTGCGCCTACTTAAACCTCTAACTTTTTCTGAACATTGTCCGTTATTAAACGCTATGTGTCAGTTAAGTTGGACTCTTGCACTGCTCTACGGCCGCGCTTACACCCCAGTACACACCGGATATCTCGTCAAGCCTCAGTCCTGTAATAGGACTGTGTGGACCAGGGTGGCCGTGGTGACATAGCTTCCTGTGTTTGACTTGTTTGCCGCGAGTTACGTGTTTGTATCTCTCTCGGCGTCTTTCAAACAAACTTTGCTATCTATCCATCCGTTTTTCCTCTTTTAATAATCCTTAATTGTTTTTGTCTTCCTGACTTGTGCCTGTAGTTAGTTAACTCGACTATAAATAGTGTTGTTTATATTTATTTTCTCTCACTCACATCTCTGTATAATAAATCTGTTCGTGACGATAAGCACTATGCCGGTTGTTTGTCTGCATTCGAGCACAGGTGAGGACTCGTTCGAGTTGCAAACGGTGGCGTTGGAGATGGAGGCATTGGAGAAACAGATTCGCGAGCTGCATGTAAAGCATGACCGGCTGCGAGAGCGGAAAGCGGCGCTGGAAACATCCCAGGCGGACGCGCACTCATCCCAGGTAAACTCCCGGGTTGAACCTAACGCTCCCAGCACATCAACTCCGCGTGCTTCTATGCCCAGGCCCAGCGCACCTACAACTCCGGCACCGGTGCAACATGGACCCTGGATGCGGCCGCGGCGGAAGAGACAAGCCAAGCCCCGATCGAGGACGTCTCCACCTCCACCACCGGCCTTCGAGATCTCGACCGAGAACCGCTTCGTCCCCCTCCGCGAGACGGAACGCGACACTGTTATTCTCGGAGATTTCATCGTCCGGCATGTCCGCGCTACCCGAGCTAAAGGTAAGGTGCACACTCGCTGTTTTCCTGGTGCTCGTGTTCTGGATGTCGCTGCGCAGGTACCCGCGATCCTGAACGAGAACTTCGGAGCGGTTGTTCTCCATGCCGGATCAAACGACACCAGGCTGCGGCAAACGGAGATCTTAAAGAGGGACTTCAGGATCCTGGTGGAGACGGTACGCAGCACATCACCCACAACGAGGATCATTGTGTCAGGACCTCTTCCCACTTACCAGCGAGGGGCTGAGAAGTTTAGTAGACTTTTAGCTCTAAATGAATGGTTACAGTCATGGTGTCGAGAACATAAACTTCTCTTTGTTAATAACTGGAACTGTTTCTGGGAGCGTCCTAGGTTCTTCCGCCCTGATGGCCTGCACCCCAGCAGAGTTGGAGCAGCAGTGCTATCAGATAACATCTCTAGGATACTACACACCATCTGACTGGTAAGACATCAAGAAATCTTCAACTATAAGAACACGCATACTACAGACCAAATAGTTACAAGTTCACACACAGCCCAGTTTATAGAAACCATATCTATTCCTCGGGTAGTAAAACCAAGAATTACATACACAAGATCCAGAAATAATCTTATTGCAGTTAAAACTGAAAAATGCCAGATAAACAAACACAACAAAGTTCTAAAGTTCGGTCTTTTAAACATTAGATCACTTGCACCCAAAGCACTGATTGTAAATGAGATGATCACAGATAATAATCTCGATGCACTCTGTCTCACTGAGACCTGGATTAAACCAGGTGATTATATGGGTCTAAACGAGTCGACACCGTCAGGATATGTTTATAAGCATGAGCCCCGTCAGACTGGTCGTGGGGGGGGGTGTAGGAACCATTTATAGTGCTTCTCTTAATGTTAGTCAGAGATTAGGATTCAGCTTTAAATCATTTGAAGTGCTCGTTCTTAAAATTGCACTTTCAGACATGCATAGAAAACTCGCTCTGGTCACCGTATACAGACCCCCAGGACCCTACGCTGATTTTCTTCATGAGTTTGCTTGTTTTCTCTCAGACCTCTTGATCAGCTTTGATAAAGTGCTGCTTGTAGGAGATTTTAATTTTCATGTAGATGATGAAAACGATGCCCTAGGATTATCATTTGTCGATTTACTAAACTCTTTTGGAGTTAAACAAAACGTCACCAGACCAACCCACCGTTTTAACCACACACTAGACTTAATAATATCCCACGGAGCAGACGTCACTGATATAGATATTTTACCCCAGAGTGATGACATCACAGACCATTATCTCCTACTGTACACACTACCGGTAGAGCAGATTAACCGTGTTTCACCACGGTATCGACTTGGTAGGACTATTATTCCAACCACTAAGGACAGATTCATAAATAACCTGCCTGATTTATCTCAGTTTCACATTAAACCCATAACTGCTGATCATCTTGATGAGATGGCGAACAACATAGACCTTATCCTCACTAGCACTTTAGACACTGTTGCCCCCATCCGGTTAAAAAAGGTTCGAGAACAAGCACCTGCACCTTGGTATAATAGTCATACGCATGCCCTAAAGAGAACAACACGTAATCTGGAGAGAAAATGGAGGAAAACTAAATTGGAGGTATTTAGAATTGCGTATAAAGACAGTATGCTTAGCTACAGACAGGCGCTAAAAGCTGCTAGAGCTAAACACCTGAGCAAACTCATAGAAAATAACAAAAACAATCCCAGGTTCCTTTTCAGTACAGTCGCTAAATTAACAACAAATCAGGGATCTGAAAAATGTGTTCCATCACAGTTTAGTAGTGAAGACTTTATGAATTTCTTCACTGAAAAAATAGATAACATTCGAAAAACAATTGTGGCAGTTCAACCTCTGACAGCATCTCCCGACACAATCGTACTTACAACCCCACAACTACACTGTTTTACATGTATAGGACAGGAAGAGCTGTATGATGCTATTATGAAAGCTAAATCAACAACATGTCAGTTAGATCCAATTCCCACTAAACTACTGAAGGAAGTGTTATATACAGCTGGTGAGCCTCTTTTAAATATTATTAACTCCTCACTATCGTTAGGTCACGTCCCTAAATCCCTCAAGTTAGCAGTTATTAAGCCCCTCATTAAAAAACCTAATCTGGATCCAAGCACGCTATCGAATTACAGACCAATTTCAAATCTCCCATTTATGTCTAAGATTTTAGAAAAGATTGTCGCTGCCCAGCTATGTAACCACTTGCAGGAGAACAATATCTTTGAAGAGTTTCAGTCAGGTTTTAGGCCCCATCATAGCACAGAAACTGCTCTAGTTAAAATCACTAACGACCTGTTTTTAGCTTCAGACCAAGGCTACATCTCCCTATTAGTTTTACTAGATCTTAGTGCTGCGTTCGACACTATAGATCATGATCTTCTCCTCGATCGCTTACAGAATTACATCGGTATTCAGGGACAGGCATTAAGCTGGTTTAAATCCTACCTGTCCAATCGTTACCATTTCGTAGATTTAAATGGAGAGCTATCCAGGATAATGCTAGTAAATTATGGCGTGCCACAAGGGTCAGTTCTGGGACCCCTGCTTTTTACAATATACATGCTTCCATTAGGAAATATTATTAGAAGGCATGGAATTAGCTTCCATTGTTATGCTGATGATACCCAGCTATATATTTCATCCAAACCAGGCGATACAGCTCAATTAGCTCGCATAACTGAGTGTGTTGAAGAAATAAGAGATTGGATGACCCATAACTTTCTGCTATTAAATTCTGATAAAACGGAGATTTTGCTCATCGGCCCAAAAAATAGTACACAGAAGCTCCAGCATCTCAGCCTGCATTTAGACGGTTGTTCTGTAACTACTAGTTCAACGGTAAAAGACCTGGGAGTTATTTTAGACAGCAACTTATCTTTTAAAAATCACATCAATCAAGTTACAAAAACAGCCTTTTTTCACCTTAGAAATATTTCTAAGCTAAGAAATATCTTATCTATATCTGATGCAGAGAAGCTCGTCCATGCGTTTATGACCTCTAGAATAGACTACTGTAATGCATTACTAGGTGGATGTCCTGCATCATTAATAAACAAGCTTCAGTTAGTTCAGAATGCCGCAGCAAGAGTTCTTACTAGGTCAAGAAAATACGATCATATAACCCCAATCTTATCGTCCCTACATTGGCTTCCTATTAAGTTTCGAATAGACTACAAACTACTGCTACTCACTTATAAAGCACTAAATGGTTTGGCTCCCATGTATCTATCCAGTCTTTTAACACGCTACAATCCGTCACGCTCCCTGAGATCTCAAAACTCTGGGCTTCTAGTAGTTCCTAGAATAGCAAAGTCCACTAAAGGCGGTAGAGCATTTTCACATTTAGCTCCTAAACTCTGGAATAGTCTTCCTGACAGTGTTCGGGGCTCAGATACACTCTCCCAGTTTAAGTGTAGATTAAAAACATATCTTTTTAGCAAAGCCTACACATAACACACATCACACACATCACATCATAACCTTGTGCTCCAGAACATCTGATCACATGCACATTATCAACTTGTGCTGTTAATATCATGAACAGCAGCTACGCTAATTCCTCTCCACTGCTTCTCTTTCTCTCCCCATCCCGAGGCATCCTGAGGTTTGGCCAGCTCCAGTCACGTCCCACCTCGTGAAGATTATGGACCTATGGATGATCATGGAGAAGTAGATGCCGAGTGTTTAAAGGCCCTGGCATGGAGAAGCTGATGCTGGATCTATGATGATCACAAATTGTTCTGTATTGTTGAAAGATTTATGACCAAACTTTTGATGTCACCCATATGAGGATGGGTTCCCCTTTGAGTCTGGTTCCTCTCAAGGTTTCTTCCTCATATCATCTAAGGGAGTTTTTCCTTGCCACTGTCGCCACGGCTTGCTCATCAGGGACAAACGCACACCATTCACCTTCACTGTTGTTTTCTGTAAAGCTGCTTTGAGACAATGTCTGTTGTGAAAAGCGCTATACAAATAAACTTGACTTGACTTGACTTGACTTGACTTGACTTGACTTGACCACCGTGGACCCTCCAGGGTGTACCACGGATATTCTTCTCCCTCTCTCCCGCTGCCGTTTCTCCGGGGTCTTGGCCCCCACTCCTTCTAACCCAACTTCCCTCCAACCGCTACTGTGTACCGTGTGTCTGTTACTACATTAAACTGAAGCGAAATGCACTTTGGCTTTCGCCTCTGTTTCTCGCAGCATAACACCATGAGAAAGGAAATATGGTATAAATTTAGTGCTTGAGTGGGGTGAGGTGTTATAGGCAAACATTACATGTTTTACAAAGCTGTCCCATTCCCCACCATATGTCAGCAGCATTTTTGCTATTTGATTGGTCAAAGTCCTGTTAAAAAGTTTAACCATCCCATCTGACTCCGGATGATAGGGAGTAGTCCGTGTCTTTCGAATCCCAAGCATTTGACAAAGTCTTTGAACAATATCCATTTCAAACTGATGGCCTTGGTCAGAATGTAAAGTCTCTGGAATACCATGAGTCAACACATAGTCCTCGAATAGACAGCGAGTTACAATCTATAAAGATTGATTAGGAAGCATACAAACTAACAAACTTAGTGAAATAGTCCTCCACAACAAGGACATAGCGATCGCCTTTTGAAGTCAAAGGAAGCTCCAAAATGTCCGTAGCTACTCTCTCAAATGGGCCTGTGGTATTCAAACCGCCCATCAGAGCACGGTGTGTTGGAACAGGACCACGACGAGTCTGAAAAGCCCTGTAATGCTCACACCACTCTCTAATATCCATAAACATGGAAGGCCAGTAACAAGTCAGTCTCACTTTTTCCCATACATGTTCAGCAGATAAATGGACTGCGGCCAGACCACCATGTAACTACAAAAGTATTATAGGTAGACGGGTAGAAGGAGCAACAAATTGAATGACTGGGTCACTTGTATGAAAGAGACAACAGACCGACACAATAATCCATCAATTATTGAAAGGTCATTGAACTTGGTCAAGAGTTTCCTTAGGCATTTAGAAAGCCCTTTCAAGTGTCTTCTAGGCAGTCCCAATGTTGGAGTCAGAATGCTGCAATTCCCTCAGGTTAGACGCATCATATGACAAATCATGAACACAGAACCTACTTTGTGAAACAGTGTTTGAGTCTGGTACCGACATCCGATCTGCAGACACAGAAGTTTTAGGAGGGTTGGTCGGTGTCCCACCATGTTAACTTCTTGCATTCTTTCAATGCCTCGACTCATACTATCCCAGTCAGGCAATCAGGATGTCTAGACAGATCATCTGCATTCTTGTGGTGATGCCCACATTTGTAAATGATTGTCCAATCCAGTGGATCCAGCTCTAAGATCTATCTTCCCCTTCTACCAGTTGGATCATCATCAATGGCCATCCATGGAAAGGCCAAGAGAGGACGGTGGTCAGTGATGATGATAAATGATGAAAGTCAAATGTAGTGTTTGAATTCTTTTACTGCCCACACAATCGCCCATAACTCGCGATAAAAAGTAGACCAGCACATCTGTGTAGTGTCCAAAGCCTGGCTGGCATATGCTACCACATGTTCAAGCCTATTTTTGTCTTGCGCCAGCACTGCACCGAAAGCACATTTTGACACATCAGTGTAGACTCTGAAAGTTTTACAACTGGGGCAGAGGATAACACATCTTTCAGATAATTAAGGTTAAGTGGCGCGACATGTTTTGAAAAATATTTAACAAATCGTCTTTAGTAGGAGCAAAGTCCAACAAAAGCTCTGACTTCATAAGGAGACTTGGGTGTTGGCCAATTTCTCACCTTTTCTATATTACGTGGGTCTGGCTAAAGTCCCTTCTGGGACACAACATTGCCCAGGAAGACCACATGGTCTTGATGGAGCTTGGAGCTTGGAATGTCACTGGAGAATTAGAGAGACCCATCGGCATAACTCGCCTTTGGAAGAGTCCATGGCCAGTTGTAAAGGCAATTTTCTCTCTGTCTTGTTCAACAACTTTAACTTGCCAAAAACATTCGAAAAGTCTAATGTGCTAAACCCGCCAATGCATCCAGCGTATCATCCACACAGGGCATAGGATGAGAGTCTTTAACTGTGACACTGGTCAAGCGTCTGTAATCCACACAAAACCTCCATGCACCACATTTCTTTTTCACAAGCACCACAGGTGAGGCCTATGGACTACAGCTCTTCTTGATAACACCATCTGCCAGCAGGGCAGTGACTTGTCAATCAATTTCAGCTCTTTTCTCAGGTGAGGCACTGTATGCTTTTGTTTAATGGGAGCGTGGTCTCCTGTTCTAATGCGATGTTTCACAAAAATACACTTTCCAACACTTCTTTTGTATGTGCTGAAGATTGTATTGTGCTCTAACAACAATGCAGAAAGTGCAGCTCTTTCGAGGCAGTGACTGGCGAGTTATCCAAGGACACTGAAGGTGCCACCTGCGATGTGCCTGCTGCAACTGATTTCAATGAGCATTGATGAAGAGGCTTAAGCTCAGATTTATTTACCCTGTAAAACTCACGCAGGTGCAGTCCTTGTTGCAATGAAATGTCCTGTCCTGTAGGATTTAAAATCTTTGCTTTGGTCAGTCCGTTTTGAACCCTGGTGACTGTGTGAACGACCAACAGATTAGAAGAATCAGGAATGTTTGCCTCCAAATATCCTACATAGTTGCAAAGCACTTTAGCGGTGTCCGGCGCACACACCCGAATTGGTACGATTGACTCACTAAAGGCTGGCAGGGTCATAGTGTTGGCTATAGAAACATTACAACACAGCGGAATAAAGTAATTGCTGGTGAGGAGTGGTACAGAAATGTCCCAAAGCCGTAAAATTGCACAGCTGGTGTCCAGTACGGCATTGTTCTTGAAAAGAAAGTCCCAACCCAACATAACAGAGTAGGCTGCTACATAGTCCTTCTTCAACAGGTGGTTGCGAAGTGCTGGAAGAGACATGCGAAAGTCCGCACTCATAAGGCGACACACTCGACACACCAGAGTCCACTAACATTGAAACTGCCATGCCTTCAATCACCCCTCTCACATATGAAATCAGTGACACTGCATCAGTGGTATTAAAGCAAATGTCTTTAGATCTGGAAAGGTTGCTATTCATAGAGTTAGTTTGTAGTCCCGTGGGCAGATCAGCTGGTGTTTGGGCCCCAACATCAGCGACAGTTAGTTTTAGAAACTCTAAAGACTTGGACTAGGACTGTGCCTCACTAGATATCGAAAGCGGGACTTGTCCCTTCGTACATGATATTGTGCATCTGGTTCCTTGCTGTTCCGAAGCACTTGTTTATCAGGTGAACAGCCTTTTTGCAAATCATAAGACCCTTGTGACTGGCACCCATGGCCGCCACAGTTGCACCTGCATGTTCAACTTGACTTTGAGTATACTTCACTTCACTCTTCCATACCGCCAATGGCCAGTCTTTGCAACTCACATATTTCAACTCCATCCTCATCTGCCTCATGTCCTCAGATAACCTCTCAACTGCTCTATACAGCCCACCATCATCGGCAAGTGGTTGAACAGCAACAGTTGACCCAGAATTAACAATCCTACACTTTTTTTAGTGCTGTCTCTGTAGATGTCTTCCTCCTCTCCCTCTCCTCCTTTCGGCCAACAGTAGCCCAATTTCTACAAGCACCCTGTTGACTCCACAAGCACCCTGTTGGCTAACCAGCTGATATTCATTCACTATTTACACTTGAATTTAGACAATCAATCAATCAATCAATCAATCAAGCTTTATTTGTATAGCGCCTTACAGCAACCAAAAGGAGCACAAGGCACTTTCCAGTAAAAAATAAAAAATAAATAATAATAATAATATAATAATAAATAATAATAGTAATAAATAACGTATCTAGGTTACATATGTAACCCAGCTCCCTGAGGGAACAAGACGTTGCGTCTGAAAGCTTTGGGAATGCGACTGCATTGTCCATGAACTGAATAACGGGTGTACTCAAGATTGGATGCCAGTGGGAGGCCAGTGGGTCCGGTCAGGACCTCTTGGTCGAAGCCCTCTTATTGAAGATGACGGTCCTGAGATCTGTCATCTTACAGGGCTTCGGACAAAAACGTTGTGCGGGATTTCTTACAAGGGGAGAGAGGGTCGCAACACTGTATCTGCAATTCCCAGTGGGAAGTGCTGGGTTGTGGTTGGGGCTGCGGTCGCCGAGCAGCCCCATGAGAGCAGCATAGGAGGTACTGCTGGAACACAGTGGTGAACCACAGAAGTCTCTTTGTGGCCATCAGGGTGGTCATGAACCGGCCAATAGCCTAAGTGGTCTTTTTTGTGGCTCATAGGACCAGCTCTTAGATCTGGCCACTAACGATGTTTCCCACATCCAGCTCTCACAGCAGGTTGGCTTGGTATGCCTGTAACACCGCAATGGTGTGCAGACATCCAGCAGCCTGACCTGCTGAGGCGTAAGCCTTCCCCACCAGCACTGACATAGTACTCATAGGCTTGGTAGGTAGTGTCGGGGTCATAAGGGAGGATGCCGCACCTGGGGAGCGATAGCCTGCTAGTGTCTCTTCAACCCGTCGCATAACCCCATAGCCGTGATCCCTAAACCCTATGGCATTGGAGTATACCGTGGTTTTAGGGCTAAAGGGGCAGGCTAAGAAGAGCCATGCCAGGATCTGGACATCTCAGTGTGTAGGTGATTGAAAAATGAATGTGGACAACACAGTCGCGTTTCCAAAGCGTTCCGACGCAGTTCGAGTTCCTGAAAGGGAAATGCTTTACCCCTTTTTCTAAACCATAGAAGAAATATAAAAAGCAACACTTTCAAATATCTGCAGAAAGAATTGTTACAACTGCAACAGATTTGAACAGATAAGTTATATGTAAAGATAAGTGCTGTTTCTCAATTTCTCTCTCTTTCTAGTTCTTATTTAAATCCCTAAAATGTTTTTGATTTTTATTACAATTTATTCAATTCTAGCCATTAGAGAAAATTCCTTCCACTAGCTAGATATCTGTTACGCGGCGTATATGGAGGCGGAGGCAGAAATATAAGCCGGCGTTTTTATTTCACAAACAGGCAAAGCCAACATAAAGCATAAGGGATAATCCGGCAAACGGCAGTTCGTAATACAAATAAGGAACACAAAAATATCCACGGTGCAGGTTGCGGCGCGGAGGCAGAGACAGAGAAGCGTCAGAAGTCCTAGGAGCGACGGGAAACGCACACGCCGCCGTGGAGAGAACGAGGAATCCGGAAGGAGAAGATGCGTAGCGGGGGAAGCATACGCGGAGCAGCGAGCCACCAGGAACCTGCACAGACCAACACGAGACTACACACACGTACATACAATAACCGACAGTCTGTGTAGGCGAGCGTGGGGTTTATATGGGTGGTGAAATGGAAATCGGAGATGAGCCTCAGCTGCTCCTTGTGAAGCCAGATTGCGAGCAGCTGCAGGCGGGCGGGGCACGCAATGGAGCAGGAGCGCGGTGCATCAGGGAATCCCAGGGAAAGACAGCCTCCAAAGGGGGCGTGGCAGGGGGATTCCTGACAATATCTCTCTCGTCATGTGTGGAACATGCATGTTAAACATGCTAAACATACTTTGACAAAGTACTAAATGCCCACCTTTGGCTAGTGTAGCTTTGGTTTACAATGAAGATGAAAGTGACATCCTTTGCATCCAAAGACCTGGCTTTATTTTTCTTCCTTAGAGTGACATTAGTGACTTTGGATTGATGTCCTATCACCAGGTCAAAGGCCTTAAAGTCAGAAACATTAAAGCATTGTGAAATACACAACAGTAAACAGTACCCCACTGCAAATAACAGTGCAACTGCATCCCCTGTTTTTGATTACACGTGAATTATACTGAAACACTACTTAATTTTGCATCATACATGAATTTAATTGCAGCAGACTGATGTTAGTTGAGTAGCATGTAACTTAAGGTAACTTCAAAAGTTTCTTAAAAGTTTAGTGTAAGGTTGTGGCATAGTTACTAGCAGGAAGTAATCATAAGGATGTTAAAACTATTAGCTAAATGTTCACACTTTGAAGGATTGAGGGAACAATCAGCAAAGTAGAAACGTGCAGAATGTCACAGACACAGGAACAGGAACACATTATAAACAGTGATCTTAGAACTTAGAGCTACCTTGGTTGCATGCTAAAGTTAAGAAGATCTCTGCAAAACAAGTTTGTCACATTTCCTGTTACATTAAAGCTTTATGTTGTTAACAATGAAATGCTAAATGAGGAATCCCAGACTCCTCTGTTCTTCTGATACAGAAGTAAGTGTTTATTTTCACAGGTGCTCCACACGGACAAATATTAGAGCTCTTAGCATGGTGCTGCCTCTACAATGAGGAGACCAAACAAAATAATCGACTAATGGGAAAGTGTCTCCTCCTCTCTCAGTCTGCACGGATCACCCAGCTTCCTTAGATGAAGGAAAAGAGGGACTGTTTAGGTGTGGTTCATTCAGTAATATACTACATTAATCATAGAAAAGTAAACATTTATTTCTCTTCCTAGAACACAATGAAATCAAAGAAGCATGCCTGCTTTGAACAGCAGGAGAGAACGTGAGGAAAGTTGTGTTTTCCATAAGAACACAATTGTGGGCTGTTTGTCTTTAATAAATGGTTACTTAAAGAGTAGTGCTGTGTGCCAGATTGCCTGGAACACTGTGCATTATGTTAGAAGTGCAAATCAATCACTAGAAAAGATACTAGTATAAGATCTTTTCAGCTTTTCTTTTTCTTCTGTGTTCTTCATCCTGCCTTCAGCATTCTGTCTTTCTTGATCTTCTTCGCATATAGCTGGCACACAGGAGGACTTTGTAAGGTCTTCCTTATAATATTGCCACATTGTGTTTGTTTTGTCCGGGCTGACCCAGATAAGCAAAATGTGCTGGCTCAGCACCTTTGTCCTTTAGTGGCTCCCTCAGAAAAGCAGAAGACAAATGTTGTACATCTTTATTAGACAGGGACTGTCACTACATTGACTATATATGTTGTTTGCCACTAGATATGTTTTTCTATTAGTGATGCCAGCATCCAGTCTGCTTTCAAGATAGGTGAGAATCCCTGTCTCTGTTAGGTGTAAATTGCTTTGCTTATATTTGTGCTGTGACTTAAATTAAATAGGTGCTTTAGTTTGTATGTACTGACTAAAATCAATTTTATTTATGAGTTTTGCCACTATTTGCTGCCTCCTGTTTTGAATTCTTTAGCATCTGGCTTAGTTTTGTGGATGCCTGACCATAACACTCATATTGTTGCCACAAGATGAAATCACATCATTTTCTAATGTTCATAAATGCTGTAACATTACAATTTGCCTCTTACATGAAACATCTGGCATAAACCTATTCCAGAATTGATAAGCATCTGTGCACAAAGTGACAATTGTTTTTCAGGGTTGGTGTGGAAAATAATGCCTAGTCTGCACAGAGCCTTAATCACACTTAACACTGATGGGATGAACAGAAAAGTCAACTGCGCCCAATCCTCCTTGCCCAATGTCAGTTCTTGACCTTATTAATGCTCTTGTGGCTGAACAAGCAAATTTAATGGAATATAATTGAAAGCCTTTAAAGTAGAGTGGAGCTTAACAACAACAAAAATCAACAACAACTTAACAACAACAAAAATCACTATAAATAACATGAAATAATATTATTTTTAACACATGATCTCTAGAGGCATCCAGGGTTTATTTTATGATAAAATTGGGTTTTCAAACATTTTTTGGCTTTCATCAACAAATAAAAGGCAATAAAAGAATGATTGGAATCTCTTTGCAATCAAATACATTTAATCGAATGTATTTTATCCTCACTGTATTATATGCTGGATTTCTTATTTATACAATGATGAATGTCACTGGAAAATAGTGAGTGACAAAAGAAACTCTTCTCCTTTCTTTTTAGAAACCATCAGCAAAACATGACTATTAATACTTGTGTTTGAGATCATTTATATTTTTTCATATTAAACATAATTCTAGCTGCTTAAGCAGTATGCTTCTGCAACATTCATTTGGTACACAATTGCTTACTTACTGCTATCACAACAAATACATCAGCTAAAAAATCAGTACAACATTTCTAAAAGTGTCACATATTTCCATATATACATAATTCTTGTGTGTTTCAGGGTTGACGTTTTAATTATGTCAATCTTCACCCTGCCTCAGGTAACTTTTTGGTCTATGCCTTATTTGGGAGTGTTTAGTCCTAAAAAGTGGTGTTGCTATCTTCCATCTGTGTGGTAATATGACTATTTTTTTACATCAGAGAAATGCTTTGAGCCCTAATATTCTGCATACTAAAACAAACATTTTAGTAAAGGAATATTAGATCCTAAGTCCTAATGAAAGAGACCTAAGGAGTAAGAACGTGGAGCAATGGACAGGAAGAAGGAGAAAGAGGTCACAATTGGGCAGTCCTAGGACATTATGTGCAGCCAATAGGACTTGTTTTTCACATGTGTGTTGACCTTAAGAGCCAATAAGAGCAGCCCTGATCTAAATCTCACACTCTAAATGGAATCTGGGCCTGGTGTGTTACATCATTAACACCTGTGGTCTCTTGTGTGTGACATCCCTTACTTTAGTTGTGTGTCAGTGCCTTTAGAGTAAAAAAGTTTACAATTAATACTGAAGCATTGGTGGTGCTTTGGAATTTATTTTTTTCTTCTGAGAAGGTGTTGAGTGGCATTCAAAAGGTAGGGGCTCTGCCTGAGAAACATGTGACCTGTGAGATTGAATGTTTTTACTAATCCATCTTGCATGTGTGGCCTGAAAAGCTGATCTGTAAATCAATTATGTTCTGTGCAGATTTGGCTTTTTAAGCATTGCTAATAAAAAAAAAACATATATAAATATATTGTATTATAAAAGCATAATATGAGCATTTAAAAGTTATTATACTTAGGATCATAGAATAGCTTTGCAATGTATATATAGATATTATTGTCATTAATTTTCTCCCACTTATCCGTAATTCGGGTCGCGGGGGCAGCAGTCTAAGCAGGCCCCCGCCTTCGACCGCTGCCCAATCCTCACAGCACCGTCCCTTACGGTCCCTCCTGCAGGTGGTGAGCCCACGGGAAGAGATATTATTGTAATATAGATAAATTGGTTTGGTGTTACGAGGAACAATTAATTGTTTGTGAAGAGCTTTCTGGAACACTAACAAAAAAAGTTTCAAAAGCTAAGATCAGCATCTATTCCTGCCAATTATTCTGCCTTCTGAGCAAATAAGAAGAAATGGGTTAAAAAGGGTTTAAGTTTGATTCATTTAAATAAATGTAAAATAATGGTACTGACCCATGTTTATTACTGAAGGTGATTTCTAATCTAAGGTAATCTCTCCTGTCCTTTATTGCAGATATCACCATGCCAGTTGCAATTGGTGGTCCAGAGGGTTACACTCCTCCAGAAGGGGGCTGGGGTTGGGCAGTGGTGGCTGGTGCCTTCATCTCTATTGGTTTCTCATATGCCTTCCCAAAGTCAATTACTGTGTTCTTCAAAGAAATTGAAGTGATCTTTGATGCCAGCAGCAGTCAAGTCTCCTGGATTTCATCCATTATGCTAGCTGTCATGTATGGAGCAGGTAAGACAACAAGAAAAATCTTTGGAAGAATGTCCACTGTTTTGGCTCCTCTTTATGTATTTATTTCAATTCAGTTTATTGTGAACACCAGGCACTGCACAACATCTTAGGTGATTTTTTTTAAGCCATTCTAAATTCTGATAAAGTGGACTAACAGAAAGATGTAAACATTTCTGAAAACATTTGAGTCTGAAAACATTTGCATTGAATCTATTGTTTATAATTGTTTTTATATATTGTTTTTAATACCACAATTACACCACAAAGGCGATTTGCATTATGAGTATCAGGCTGACAGGGGTAGTAAAACCAATTGCACTTTAACTATTATAAAAATATTTGATATCTGCCTATGAATTCCTGTTCAATTAGTTATTTTTGACTTCAATATAATTCTTATTTTAATTGTTTTAAATTATTTAGCACTAGATTTATACCCTATACAGACAAACATAACCAGTACATTCATACTAAACATCCCATTTCAGATATAGTCCCTCTTTGCTGTTATAATAGCCCCATTTTTTTCTGTGCAGGTCTTGTGTACAGGGGTATTGTTATGCTGGAACATGTTTGAGCCCCTTAAAAAATATAATGCTACAACATTTAAAGACATTCTATATGATTGTGTTTTTCCAACGCTTCCTATGCAATTGTATGCTTTTGTGGCAACAGTTTGGTGAAGACACACATGTAATGATATTTTCCTGCTACAAGGTACATTGTGGACATCTATTGATGATAAGATGTCCAAAAATATTTGGTTGGCCTGAAATTGTAGATTTTAAGTGTATGGCTAGGTCTTTGAGTCTCGACACACCTTGTTTCTTTAAGCAACTCTGCATATATATAATTTAGGACAAAATGTTTTTTAATAGATTAAGGACTCACAACACAAAATTTCAGTCAATTTTGTCTTACACAATACAACTCTTTTTAAAATTGCAATCCTCTTCACATGTCTTTTACTGTGATGTATATAATCCTTTGTTCCAGATGGGACAAAGTTGTTCCTATCTGTCTTTTGCTAAGCTTTGTATCAACACCTCTTGCAGTCCACTGATGTGATCATTGAGGCCATGGCATAGCTAATGAAGCTTTTAGTACACTCCATTATCCGAAATAGCCTAAATAGAAAGGGTTTCGAGGATAGAATGAGCTAGTTGAGGACAAGATGAGCTTTAAACATTACTACTCTGTGAGACAGGGCTCTGAATGGGCAACTCTATCTGCCTCTAGAGCCTATGTTCTCAGTCAGACTTTTATTTCAAGAGCGAGGGGTGTCAGATGTTTTCCTTAGAGAGAGATCAGGAGATGAGATGCTTCCGTCTGCAGTTGCACAGAACTGAGCTGACTACTGTCAAATACAGAAAAGAAGTAGAGCACTGCTATGTGACGTTAGAGAAACTATAGGCTACTAGATTGCTTTTGTACATAGAGGAAAATATACATCATGCAATCATGTTTGGCCATTCAACTATTGGTCATTGATGTAACCTGGTGTCATTATTTGTCGATATTTGTTAATATTCTGAAGTTCTAATTTCTTTGAAAAAATTTAAGTTTTTACTTATACTGATATTAATTTTAATGATAGATTAAATTGATATTTGATAATATTTGTCTTAACTATTCAACAATTTTTTAATTTTTCTGTTAACATTAGAGAATATATATTGTATATACTGTACAAATAAATGAAATGAGCGAAATTAACAAACAAAGCTGACCCCATGGTTCAAGGGTAAATTAATACAGAATGGAGCAGAATGGTGTGTTACAAACAGGCCCAAAACTATTTCCTACTCTGAATATAAAACAAGTGCAGTGAATTCAGTCAACTCTGTGCTGTGATAAGGAAGAACAAAAGGGCTTTTTTACTGTGAGGTGAGCTGATTGATTTTCTTGTTATTGCTATTGGTGTTTAAAATTGTTAAAGCGCATTAACAGTTGTCAGAACTGATTTTTTTTTTTTTCAATTTGTCGTTTTTCTACTGAATATATTTATTATTCATTAATTATTATTTATTACATTATTAAATCATTTTTTGTATATAGATTCTTAAAAATCTTAGGCACATTATTGGTACAGTTGTAAACTGACCCAGAAAGTTTGTTTAATCCACTTATACTGTGATCAGCAAAATGCTGAAGTAAACCATTTAAAATAAGGTTTGCTGTGCCATACATTATTAAGGTAGGCCTACTCAGTCATGCTAGCAAGTTAAATATTACATATTTAAAAATATTACTACTTATAAATTTTAAATACTTAAATGAAAACCAGATACTTAGTCACAATTTAAAGTGAAAGTGTTTTGTTTTTGTATTACTACTAGAATACTGCACATTGCCAGACTTCATGTATGCTTTTTACTTATTGAACTAACATGTAGACTTTCACTGTCCATGGTCTTTTTAGAACCTATTCATCCAGGAATATGACTGGGTGGATGTAAAAGGACTGAAACATAAAAAAAATTAAAAAATTTAAAAAAAGATTTTAAAAGTTCCAATGATTAAATGTCAGACAGAACCTTATATAACTAACAGTACACCATGGTTTCTTACACTATGTTGTGGTATTGCTTTACAGTGTTTGGACCAATTCTTGAAATAGGCCTTAACTCAACCCTTTTTCTTTCACAAAGTAAACATCTATGCACTTGACTGCTGTTTACCCTAGCAGCCATTCAACAATAACTGTCAGATTGTGTTTGTGCTTGTTCAACACTGTACCTGTGTTATAGCAGAATAGGCTGAAGCACATTTCAATTTCCTTCTTTTCACCTTTTTGATAGGCCAAACAAGCCACATTTAATTTCCTAAGGGCAAAAGACATTCCTCATACACAGATATAGATTTTGCATGTTTCTCTAATGCAATCAAATGGTTAAACTAATCATTTGTCAGAATGGCATACCATCTTTAAAAACCAAGTGGCATACTAAGTATAAAAACTTTCTGAAACTTTTAGTTATTTTGTTCTTATGATATATGAAACCCGATTCATATTCAGTTATACAGCCAGTTATAAAGATCAGTCTATTCAAAATGTAGTATATTTCCTATTTTTATTTAACAGACCCCAATTCTGAATTGTGGTCCATATCTAATTCCACTTCACAGGCAAATACAAGCTGATCATTGTTTTAATCAGGAAATCTTAAAGCTTAAATTGTTGGGAACATAAATTCTAAAAAATTATTATAAGGTTGTATTTCTGAATTAGATTAGTGTAATCTTTTTGAGGTTTGATGTGAAAGTTCTTGGCTCTTGTTGTATAAATTGAATTATGAAAAACAGACAAATAATACAGTCCATTGTAAATTTGTAATTCTTTCCTTTGTAATCCACTTAAGATAATTGTGTCATGTGCCCTAAAACCAGACACAATCCCTGTTTATGTGAGTTTTGCCAACTTCTTCATTACTTTTAATTTAAAAATCTGTATTTTTACTGTTTCTTTAAACAGTTACCTTTTCATATGTAAAATAATTGATAAAATACCTGGGCATGCATATATATATATATATATATATATATATATATATATCCTTCCTGATTTCTTAAAAGATAACACAAGTGAACACAACATGCAGCTTTTAAATGAAGGTAGGGGAAAACAAAATCCAAAACTACATGGCCCTCTGTAAAAAAGTGTTTGCCCCCTAAATAGGTTGGGCCACTCTTAGTAGCAAACTTGCAATGAGTTTGTTACAGAGCTGTGATGGAATTTTGGTCCACTCATAATTGATGTAATTCAGCCACATTAGAGAGTTTTTAAGCATGAACCGCCTTTTTTAAGGTCCTGCCAAAGAATCTCAATAGAATTCAGGTCAAGACCTTGACTAGGCCACTCTAAAGTCTTAATTTTTAAAAGACCAGGAAGGGGCAAACACTTGTTCAACACTATATATATATATATATATATATATATATATATATATATATATATATATATATATATATATACAGTGAGGAAAATAATTATTTAAACACCCTGCTATTTTGCAAGTTCTCCCACTTAGAAATCATGGAGGGGTCTGAAATTGTCATCGTATCTGCATGTCCACTGTGAGAGACATCATCTAAAAAAAAAAAATGTATGATTTTTTAACTATTTATTTGTATGATACAGCTGCAAATAAGTATTTGAACACCTGAGAAAGTCAATGTTAATATTTGGTACAGTAGCCCTTGTTTGCAATTACAGAGGTCAAACGTTTCCTGTAGTTTTTTCACCAGGTTTGCACACACTGCAGGAGGGATTTTGGCCCACTCCTCCACACAGATCTTCTCTAGCTCAGTCAGGTTTCTGGCCTGTCGCTGAGAACACGGAGTTTGAGCTCCTTCCAAAGATTCTCTATTGGGTTTAGGTCTGGAGACTGGCTAGGCCATGCCAGAACCTTCATATGCTTCTTACAGAGCCACTCCTTGGTTATCCTTGCTGTGTGCTTCAGGTCATTGTCATGTTGGAAGACCCAGCCTCGACCCATCTTCAATGCTCTAACTGAGGGAAGGAGGTTGTTCCCCAAAATCTCGCAATACATGGCTCGGTCATCCTTTCCTTAATACAGTGCAGTCGCCATGTCCCATGTGCAGAAAAACACCCCCAAAGCATGATGCTACCACCCCCATGCTTCACAGTAGGGATGGTGTTCTTGGGATGGTACTCATCATTCTTCTTTCTCCAAACACAATTAGTGGAATTATGACCCAAAAGTTCTATTTTGGTCTCATCTGACCACATGACTTTCTCCCATGACTCCTCTGGATCATCCAAATGGTCATTGACAAACTTAAGACGTGCCTGGACATGTGCTGGTTTAAGCAGGGGAACCTTCCGTGCCATGCATGATTTCAAACCATGACGTCTAAGTGTATTACCAACAGTAACCTTGGAAACGGTGGTCCCAGCTCTTTTCAGGTCATTGACCAGCTCCTCCCGTGTAGTTCTGGGCTGATTTCTCACCTTTCTTAGGATCATTGAGACCCCACGAGGTGAGATCTTGCATGGAGCCCCAGTCCGAGGGAGATTTACAGTCATGTTTAGCTTCTTCCATTTTCTAATGATTGCTTCAACAGTGGACCTTTTTTCACCAAGCTGCTTGGCAATTTCCCCGTAGCCCTTTCCAGCCTTGTGGAGGTGTACAATTTTGTCTCTAGTGTCTTTGGACAGCTCTTTGGTCTTGGCCATGTTAGTAGTTGGATTCTTACTGATTGTATGGGGAGGACAGGTGTCTTTATGCAGCTAACGACCTCAAACAGGTGCATCTAATTTAGGATAATAAATGTAGTGGAGGTGGACATTTTAAAGGCAGACTAACAGGTCTTTGAGGGTCAAAATTCTAGCTGATAGACAGGTGTTCAAATACTTATTTGCAGCTGTATCATACAAATAAATAGTTTAAAAATCATATATTGTGATTTCTGGATTTTTTTTTTTTTAGATTATGTCTCTCACAGTGGACATGCACCTACGATGACAATTTCAGACCCCTCCATGATTTCTAAGTGGGAGAACTTGCAAAATAGCAGGGTGTTCAAATACTTATTTTCCTCACTCTTTATATATATATATATATATATATATATATATATATATATATATATATATATATATATATATATATATATATGGATGGATGGATGGATGGATGGATGGATGGATGGATGGATGGATGGATGGATGGATAGATAGATAGATAGATAGATAGATAGATAGATAGATAGATAGATAGATAGATAGATAGATAGATAGATAGATAGATAGATAGATAGATAGATAGATAGATAGATAGAAACACAATGTACATATACATATTTTAAAAGTTTAAAAGATATTTAAAAAAGATTCTGGAAGATATTCCAGGGTATGGTATTTTTGGGACACCCTGCAGATTCCTTATCCATCAAAAGAATCCACAGAGTGTACTTTCACTAACATATTACAATGTTACAATTACAATATAATTGTCATTATAATACTCCACAGCAATTTTATGCAGTTTATGAACAATACCTATAATTATTTACTGATTACTGTTGGTCATTATAATATAGAAAGAACTTTGTGTATTGATCTTGACATACTGGAAAAAAATGCCACTTGCCTCATCTTTCAACAGGATGTATATATTCTATGCTACTATATAACATAAATTACCTATTAATATTATGGAAATGAATCTTTATTAAGTATTTCGTCTGGTGATGTTTTAAGCTTTAATGAATTAAGGAAGACATGGCAAAGGTGAGGGCTTCAGGAACAGCAAATTCCATTTGAAAGAATATTAATGCAACAGTGCCCTCTAATGTCTGAATGATACACTATTATCCTCAGACTATTTATCCACATAAAATACATTTTGCACTAATGTTTTAATTTAATAAATATTTGCAAAGCTTTATTAAAATTAACATTATGCAGATGGAAACAATTAAAAGAAAACTTTTGGCTATGAAATTCTGTAAGGGGTATTTCTGGCAATTTCTGGTTTGTTTAGAGGAAAAATTCAAAATTCAACGCAAATGTATGAATACGTTTTTCTGGGTAATCACATTCCTCCTTTGATGGGAATGTTCTCTTCAGGATGAACATGTTCTTATCCTCAGGACATGAGATCTCACTGAATGATTTTATTCGCTATTACACTTACTAGATCTCAGCCCAATTGAAACATATAGGAAATTCTTTCCACCACCATATAAAAAGCAAGGGAGTACAATTTGGTTGAACTGCAGTTATCCATCCAGCACAGTTTTAAGTAAAAGTAAAAACCATGCATAGGCACAGTGAAACTGTTATGGTGACTCTTGATAGCGTAACACCTTTCCTAAAAAACTTTATATTGTTTAATTTATTTGTAAAGTGGATTGAAGAACAATTGCCATTTATACATTTAAATTTCATTTATTTCATTTCCAACAGGTCCAATCAGCAGTATTCTGGTGAACAAGTATGGCAGCCGTCCAATCATGATATTAGGGGGTTGTCTATCAGGAGCTGGACTTATTGGAGCATCTTTTTGCAACACAGTGGGGGGCTTGTATTTTTGTGTGGGTTTTGTAGGAGGTGGGTGTGCTTAATAATACATGTTACTTATATAATCAAATTAAATTGTGTTAAAGAGGAAATAATGAAGCTTCATTTTGGAAATTTGTTTACTTTCTTCTTTGTGTAAATTACAGGTTTGGGACTCGCGTTCAATCTCAACCCAGCCCTTACTATGATTGGCAAATATTTCTACAAAAGAAGGCCCATTGCAAATGGTATTGCAATGGCTGGTAGCCCAGTGTTCCTATGCACTTTAGCTCCCCTGAACACTTGGTTTTATGACAAGTTTGGTTGGAGGGGTAGTTTCCTAATCCTAGGTGGTATTCTATTCAATTGTTGTGTAGCTGGATCTCTTATGAGACCAATTGGGCCAAAACCCAAACCCACTGTAAAGGAGGTCAAGGCTGATGGAAAGAAGAAGACAGCAATGCAGCATATCAACAGTTTCATTGATCTATCTCTTTTCAAACATCGTGGATTCCTCCTGTACCTCATAGGCAATATTGTCATGTTCTTTGGCCTTTTTACGCCCCTAGTATTCCTTAGTAATTTTGCCAAAAGTAGGGATATTCCAAAAGAGAAAGCAGCTTTTTTACTTTCAGTGCTGGCTATTGTGGACATGGTGGTGCGGCCATCCATGGGAGCAGTGGCCAGCACCAAGTGGATACGACCAAGGATACAGTATTTCTTTGCTGCCTCAGTTCTATTTAATGGTTTGTGCCATGTGCTTGCACCTCTTTCAGTTGATTATCTAGGGTTTGTTATTTATTCTATGTTCTTTGGGTTTGGGTTTGGGTGGCTGAGCTGTGTGCTATTTGAGACCCTGATGGATTTGGTGGGAACTCAGCGCTTCTCGAGTGCTGTGGGCCTGGTTACCATTGTGGAATGTGGACCAGTGTTAATTAGCCCTCCACTGCTGGGTGAGTTTCCTTTTTATTTCCTAATGCATAAATTGGCTTTGTCATTTTTCTTAGTTTTAAAACATGATTTATGATTTGATACTAATGTAGTAATTGTGTTTTCATTGACAGGAAAATTTAATGACATCTACCACGACTACAAGTACACTTACATAAGCTGTGGAGTTATTCTCATGGTTGCAAGCATTTTCCTTTTTGTCTGCATGGGCATTAACTACAGGCTCCTGGACAAGGAAACAAAGGAGGAAGCTAGAAAATCTAAGCTAAAAGGAAAAGAGGAAGAATCCACCATAGACATTGCAGAGAAGGAGACAGCTGCTGTAATGCGAGTAAACAGAGATACCAAAACAGCAGAAGACACTGTGTGACTTCATTTAGCAGACATGATTGTACACTTTTCTGGAAACGTATGTCTTGGAAACATTTCTGATTTCTGTAATATTATTTTTGTTGTGCAATATTTCCATGCTTAAAAGTATTGATACAATACAAGGTGGTTCAGCACTAACCCACAAGTAAATAAGGTTATTATTTGACATTTTTAATTTAATTCCCTTTTTTTTCCTATTTAATTTTAGATATTGCATTTATAACTAATCTAACAATATAGTACTTATAAGAGATTTACATATAGCAACACTAATAAATATCTTATATATTACATTCATAGTCTCCTGATAATTAGATCAAAGAGTTCTTGATTTGATCATTCGAATGGTGTAGCATTCACACAATTTACCTGGAACTAAAGTTTATAAACATGTGATGGTCCTTTGTCCACAATCCTATGTCCATATAGTGTATTTTAGTGCTTTGCAGTAACACACTAATGTAATAGAATGTCTTCATTTGTTATATCTTATATTTTTGTATCTGTTCTGATATGTTTAAAAAACAACCAATAATGGACAATATAAAAAAAAGAACACATTGATTTTTTTGTTTCTTGGAATTTTTTATGTTTTCATTTGACATTAAGTAACTTTTTTTTAAATATGGTCTGAAAGACGAAATTTGGAGTCATTCTTTCATTTACTGAGTCATATATGAATGCTTATTAGTGTTATTAGCTTTTTATTCATTAATGTTTATGCTTTATCATGGTGAGCATCAATTTGTTTTTGAAGCCTGTTAAAAGAGCACCAAGGTGGGAATGTGGGAATACACTCTGAATAAGATGCCAATCCATTGCAGGGTGCAAACATGTACACTCTCATTTAAACCTAAGGGTAATTTATATAACCATGTTATCAGATGAGGTGATGTTAGGCAGAAAAACAGAAAAACTGGAGTAGAATCCATTATGCATGCAATGTCCATTAGACTCACATTAGCCACTGTTGCTAACTACTACAAAGGTCACCTTGCCTGATATTAATAGGTAATTATAAGCAATGTGATTCTCACAAACTATGTCCTGACTGTCTCAAACAAGTGTCATGATAAAGAATAGTTTTTGTTTGTTTATTCATACACCAGGAATCAGCAACAAGATATAATAAGCATATAAAGCAAGTATACAATTCAAATCAAAATACAGTTATAACAGCATTATGTCTCAATGTATATTATGTCTCATGGTATATTTGTTAAGCGCACTGTAAGCTCTAAAGACGGGTACCAGGAAATTAATATTATTACCAGTGGCTTTATCCCCATTGCTCTCGTTTTGGGTTAGTCCAGTGGTTCTCAACCTTTTCTTTCTGCCATTCCTTGCTTTAGAGTGGAGTGGATTTTCAAACCCCACCATTTCCTCCATCACCCCAAAAAATGTTAATGAAGTATTTAAAGTTTAAAAGTGTGTCATTTATTAAAATCTTATTTTCAAAAAATGTTTTTTTTATTGAATTTATTAAAATCTCAATCTCATTCAAAAACATCAAAAAGCATCAAGTTCAAAAATAGAGATAATAAAAGTGTAGTTGTGTAAGGTACTTTAACTGATGTTTTTATTTACTTGCATTACTGACCTAATTATTTGTGGTTGCTTTGAGTGTATGAACTTTATTTTTAATGAAGAACATCATAAATGATAATCAATGAAGAACACATACACACGTACTTATACACACATACACACATATACTTATGCCGCATGTCGTTATAATAGCATGCCGCTATTCATCATGTTAATGTTTTTGTGTACTTGACAGGACCATACAAATTTGTGTAGCTTGTAGAAGAGCAGTAAAAAATTGGTGCTTTAAGTACTGTTCTTTCATACTGACCACTGGATGTTCAATATGGCTTCTCATGGCAAAGAATTCTCTAAGGATTTGAGAATTACCGGTAGTATTTTTGCTCTCCAAAAAAGATGGCCGAGGCTATAAGAAGATTGGTAACTCCCTTAAACTGAGTTACAGTACAGTGGCCAGGGTCATACAGAGGTTTTCAAAGACAGGTTTCTCTAGGAACAGGCATAGCAAGTGTTGTTCAAAGAAGTTGAGTCCTCATGCTGTCTGACACACAGCATGAGGACTCAACTTCTTTGAACAACACTGGCTGCAGAAACTGGTTTTAAAAAACAGATGCATGAGTGCTGCCAGGATTGCTTCAGAGGTTCCAGAAGTGGAGGGTCCACTTGTCAGTGCTCAGACCGGTTTGCATGTCCATCATTCCAGAAGGAAGCCTTTTATGAAGCTGGCTCACAAGAAAGCCTGCAAAAAGTTTGCTGAAGACAATCTGTCAAGAGCATGAATTAGTAGAATAGTGTCTGATGAGACTATGATAAACTTATTTGGCACAGATATTGTCCAGCATGTACACCCTGGTGAGGAGTAGCAAGAAAATAGTGTCTTGCCTACAGTCAGGCATGGTGGTGGTAGCATCATTGTCTGGGGTTGCATGAGTGCTGTTGGTACTGGGGCGCTGTGGTTTATCAGGGAAACATGAATTCCAACATGTACTGCAACATTCTTAAGCAGAAAATGATGCCTTCCCTTCAGAAACTGGGCTGAAAGGCAGTTAGTGATAACGACCCCAAACACTCTGCCACAATGACAACTGGCTTGCTGAGGAAGCTAAAGGTAAAGTTGATGGAGTGGCCAAGTATGTCTCCAGACCTGAACCCTATTGAGCACCTGTGGGGCATCCTCAAGCAGAAGGTGGAAAAGCACCATGTGTCTAAAATTCAGCAGCTCCGTGATGTCATTATAGTGGCGTGGAAGAGGATCCCAGCAACAAACTGTGCAGCTCTGGTGAATTTCATGCGCAGGAGGATTAAGGCAATGTTAAATAACAATGGTATTCACACAGAATAATGACACTTCGGACACAGTTTTGAAATATTCACTTAGGGTTTACTCACTTTTGTCGCCAGCTATTTTGACAATAATGGCTGTATGTTGAGTTATTTTCAAAGAACAGTAAATCTGTACTGCTATACAAGCTGCGCATTGACTAAAATACAGTAGCGGGCCATGCATTCGGTACCTGGGCCTTTAGTGGGGACTTACCCGACTTAATCCACCTCTTAATACCATCACTATCACTTCGCAATTATAGAAACCATCAATACTATACAAAAGCGCAATATAACAATGAGTGGCATTACAGAGAAAGAGCCATTTCACATATGCAGGGTGAATAGCATTTTTACTAATGCGAGCTCCAAACGTCTACACTAGAACCGCAACTGCGCCACCTACATCATCTGGAGAATTTCAGAATCAATATTTGTCTAATAACATGATAAAAAGAGTAAAAAAATTTATAAAATACAACCTACTCACCAGAGATGCAGACTCATAATTTGCACCACTCCTCAAAGGCTGTAAGTCAAGTCAAGTCAAGTCAAGTTTATTTGTATAGCGCTTTTCACAACAGATATTGTCTCAAAGCAGCTTTACACAAATCAACAGTTAAGGTGAATGGTGTGCATTTGTCCCTGATGAGCAAGCCGTGGCGACTGTGGCAAGGAAAAACTCCCTTAGATGTTATGAGGAAGAAACCTTGAGAGGAAACAGACTCAAAAGGGGAACCTATCCTCAGTTGGGTGACATCAAGAGTTCGATCATAAATCTTTCAACAGTACAGAACACTGGAGAGTGAGAACTAACATGATTACTGGAGTATAAGATTATAAGTGATGTTCTTTCTGCAGCCTTACACAGTATATATGGTTAGTAGCTCCTAGTTTTATGAGCTCAGCATTTGTGATCATCACAGATCCAGCATCAGCTTCTCCATGCCAGAGCCTTTAAACACTCCAGGAGGTCCAATGTCAAAACTCCAAACATGTAGCGGGATCCAAATGGCACTGGTACGTCTCTAGATGGTTCGGGATGTTTGCGAGTTCAGCATCCACTTCTTCAAAGGTCCGTAATCATCACGAGGTGGGAGGTGACTGGAGCTGGCCAAACCTCAGGGTGTCTCAGGATGGAGAGAGAAAAAGAAGCAGTGGAGAGCAATTAGCGTAGCTGCTGTTCATGATATTAACAGCACAAGTTGATAATGTGCATTTGATCAGATTTTTTGGGAGTTCAAGGTTATGATGTGAGACGTTTTATGTTTAGGCTTTGCTAAAAAGATATGTTTTTAACCTGCACTTAAACAGGGTGAGTGTGTCTGAGCTCCGAACACTGTCAGGAAGACTGTTCCAGAGTTTAGGAGCTAAATGTGAAAATGCTCTACCACCTTTAGTGGACTTTACTATTCTAGGAACTACTAGAAGCCCAGAGTTTTAAGATCTCAGCGAGCGTGGCATTGTAGCGTGTTAAAAGAATGGATAGATACATGGGAGCCAAACCATTTAATGCTTTATAAGTGAGAAGTAATAGTTTGTAGTCTATTCGAAACTTAACAGGAAGCCAATGTAGGGATGATAAGATTGGGGTTATATGATCATATTTTTTTGACCTTGTGAGAACTCTGGCTGCTGCATTCTGAACTAACTGAAGCTTGTTTATTAATGATGCAGGACATCCACCTAGTATTGTATTACAATAGTCTATTCTGGAGGTCATGAACGCATGGACGAGCTTCTCTGCATCGGATATAGATAACATTTTTCTTAACTTTGAAATATTTCTAAGGTGAAAGAAGGCTGTTTTTGTAACTTGGTTGAAATGATATTTGAAAGACAAGTTGCTGTCTAAAATAACTCCCAGGTCTTTTACCGTTGAACTAGTGGTTACAGAACATACGTCTAAATGCAGGTTGAGATGCTGGAGCTTCTGTATACTAGTTTTTGGGCCGATGAGCAAAATCTCAGTCTTATCAGAATTTAAAAGTAGAAAGTTATGGGTCATCCAATCTTTTATTTCCTTAACACACTCAGTTTTTCGAGCTAATTGAGCTGTATCGCCTGGTTTAGATGAGATATATAGCTGAGTATCATCAGCATAACAATGGAAGCTATAATTTCTCTAAGCCAGTGGTACTGCTCATATTCACTGGTCTGGAAGTGGCGAACAAACCATTTCCCGGGCTGAGACAAGCTAGCTAGCTTCGGGGTTGGTCGACCACTTCTCATGATGTCTAGCTTTTCTTGAAAATTTATTTTTAAGAATGTCTGAGACCAAATCAATTTCTCTTCCTCTGTCAGCCATTGTGGGCATAAAAAAAAGTCTAATTAAGATGTATTAATGTGTTCAGAGCACTTAACCAATCAGAGGACGTAAAAATGGGCTGGCTGGCCCTTTGAGGCGAATTTGAAATCTGATTGGTTAAAAAAACAGACCCATTGCTTTTATAGTCTAAAATACAACGGCCAGCACTACTGAATCTGAAGGCCCTGGGCAGATTAGATTGACTTGGCAGCACAAAGAGGCTAAAATCTGATTGGACAAAAAAATCTAACATCTACATGCACGTACTGGAAGCAGTGCAGCCAAGAGAAATTGTACAAAATGAAGAGAATAGACTGTTGGGAATGAAGTAATACAATTTCAGTAAACAAATAATAGAATGTGGGTTGTAAATGTAGCTCAGTGCTTCTGATAGTGTTTAGGCCAGCAGAGAAGGGCTTGCTGGCCCTGACAGCCCACCACTGCAAAAATATATATAAGTTTCAATAGTATTGTATAGAAGATATACTAAAATGGTTGCTGAAATGTAAAGAGGTTTAATCACTTTTGTGAGATCAGGGATCTGATCAGGGAAGAATCACACAGCACACAGAATGGCACATATGTTCTTCTTCATCAAGCCCATCTCCCTCCCCCCATCCTGACCACGTTCTACAGAGGGACCATTGAGAACATCTTGAGCAGCTGCATCACTGCCTGGTTTGGAAACTGCACTGTCTCGGACACAGGACCCTACAGAGGATAGTGAGGACAGCTGAGAAGATCATCAGAGTCTCTCTCCCCTCTATCATGGACATTTACACCACACACTGCATCCGCAAAGCCAACACACACACACACACACACACACACACACACACACACACACACACACACACACACACACACACACACACACACACAAACACTGTGTGAATTATCTGTACAACAATTCACAGCCAGGATCTCATAATTATGAGATACTAAGTCATAATTATGAGATCCTTATCTCATAATTATGACTTAGTAAGTCATAATTCTGAATTACTAAGTCATAATTATGACTTAGTATCTCATAATTAAGACTTAGTATCTCATAATTATGAGACAAGGATCTCATAATTATGAGATCCGTATCACATAATTATGACTTAGTATCTCATAATTATGACTAAGTATCTCATAATTAAGACTGAGTATCTCATAATTATGAGACAAGGATCTCATAATTATGACTTATTATCTCATAATTATGAGATCCGTATCACATAATTATGACTTAGTATCTCATAATTATGACTTAGTATCTCGTAATTATGAGATCCTTATCTCATAATTACGACTTAGTATCTCATAAGTAAGTATCTCTTACGACTTAGTATCTCATAATTATGAGATAAGTTGGGGCAGTCTGTGGCAGGGGAGCGTTTTAGCGCATAACACCGGATCTGACGTTACTGCAGTTTTTGCTCGGAAGCGCCCCATTGCGCAACAATGGAGACGTAAGATAAGGATCTCATAATTATGACTTAGTATCCTATAATTATGAGATCCTGGCTGTGAATTTTTTTTTTTTCGTGAATGCAATGCGCTTCCGTAATGCCTTAATCCCCACTTGAGTGCTTTTTACACAATTGGCAACCCTATCAGCGTGCAGTAACTTTGCACGCGCTCGATTTGAATTCGTTTACAATTGCCACGCGAGATGTTTAAGCTCGCGCGCGCATCGAAAACATATGGTTCGTTAGAAAATCGTTAGGAACCTCACTGCTCCCACAGAGATAAGACTCACAAATAGTTTAAGCAAATAAGTCGGACAAAACGTGCTTTAAAAGGTAATTTAACACTTTCTTAAAAAAAAAAAAAAGGACTGCTAGTTCGTTTAAATACTCTAATGTATATTGAAATTATTATTTATCAATGAAATGACTATAAATATACTGTCGACATTGGCAAATACTACCTGCTTCGTCACTAGCCGAAAACTTACTTAAAGACACCATATGTTATATTTAATATCCACTTCAGACGTAAATATGCTAACATATATTTTCCCGCTAAGAAACAAGTCGAATGAGTCGAATTATTAACTGAATAGTTTAAAATATCTCGCTAATTTTGCGCCGCTATTAACTTATGATTCCCCTCATATCCCCGTCCCCTGACTAAACCAGTAAACATGCAGTGTCTACATTTCCATACCGATTTAAATCTTAAAATAGGAGCTTCTGTCATATTTTAAATTATAGTAAATACAATTTGTCAAATTCCTTGCCAGTATTAGTAATTCAAACAATAAGGACACGGTATTACTTGCAAAAATGGCACAGCAAATGTATATAGAAAGGATTTTAGCTATAGACACAGTTACCTAATCCTCTTTCATTATGTTACAGAATGGAAAAAGCATTTAACTTCAAACTTCTAGTACCTCCAAGAACCAGGCTTGGTCAGGTATCAGCCGTAAAACCTCAGGATCCTGGACTGTGTGAAGAAAACCGCAGCTTTATGGCACAAGTTCAGGTTGGTGGATATTCATCTGGAATAATTGTGGAATGTTCATCTGTTTTACAGTCTGTAAATATATATTACCTCGCTTATGTGTGCCTATTGTTTAGAGTTTCAATAAATATTTTGAAAACGAGACAAATTCAAATATCAAGATGGTGTTGCCTACAGAGTCTCCAAGTGCAGGTAAAAAATGTGCAAAGGTGCTTTCCATGTAGAGAGTATATACATAAAAAAATACCAGTAAAAAATTATTTGTTTATACCATATGTGCCAAATGGTTTTTGGTATAATATTTTAAGTTTGCTATTTTAAAGAGGTCACAAAGAGGATTGCTGTAATGCCAATAGACAAAGAAGAGGTAAGTGAATTCATCGTGTTTGTGTTTATGGTGTGATATGAAGTGTAAGTATTAATTGAATTACTATTTTCTGTTTTATTCGATTTTACTATTATTATTTGATTTTATTGCTCTTTACTATTACTGTATATTTTACCAGCCACCATTAAGATCCAGTCAGGTGTATTCTAAATTGTTTGAAGAGGCTGAAAAAATAAAAGCTTGGAAATTAAAAATGGACTATGATATATCACAAAAAGACAGAAAGCTTCAGGAGAATCGAAAAACAATTGAGACACAACGCAAAGCCATTCAAGAACTTCAGGTAAGTTTGACAATGATAAGAGTAGTTCAGAATCTTTATTTCTTTATTTATTTTCCTATTTTGCTTGATTGAAAATAGAGTTTCTTTAGTCTAAATGAAAAAATTTCGAAAATCTGGCTTCTGATTTGATTCAAACCACATTTTTGTGTGTTTCTGTGTCTGGAAGTCTGGAAATGAGAATTAAGGACACGTACAAATGCAGTTTTTAGTATTTAATTTTCTACTATTACTCATACAAGACTGACCTCTATCACAATCACCTGCTTTATTATGTCAGTTAATGCATATATGCAAGTAAATGTCAGAAAAAGAAAACTCGTTTTTGGTTACTTACAAATCAGGTCGTCCCTTGTTTGGCCTGCAGTTTGATCATAACCTTATAAAAAGAGGATTAGTGACTTGTATTTCAATTAACTGATGTTTATGTTGCAGTTTGAAAATGAGAGCCTGAGCATGAAATTAGATGAACAACTAAATGAAAATGAAGATATTAGGAATAAGTATGTATAACATGTATTTCAACTAAGAACATTTCATATTTATTTATTTATTAAAGCCATTAGCAATTCAATACATTTTAAACTTTGCAGAAGCAATGCAACAAGAAGTTTGTGCAATATTCTGAAGGACACTTTTGAAAGGTCTACTGAGAAAATGAGCCTTTGTAAGTGATGGTGTAAAAGCCTGACACACACATTAGGTGACCTTGCTTAATATGTATTAAATTTGACGTTTTCATGTTAACACAATACATGTAATCTACATTTTAAGTTGAAGCAGAAAGAGAAGAAACTCATGGTCTCTTCTTGCAAAACCATGAAAACATTCAGGTAATGTCATGTTCAACATGCTTTAAAAATGATATAACTTGTAGTTGTCAGATTGGCATGCAGTGAAAATATCAGTTAGTTTCACCATTTTCCATTCATATATATCTTTTTAGATATAGCTATCTAAATGTTTTAATTATCTTGTCTTTCTCATTTCAGAGGATGGTTGTTGCATTTGAAAATCTCCGGCTGCAAGCAGAAGCTGATCAGCTAGAAATGTTAAAAGGTAAACTAGAAAAATGTCTGAAACAATGTACAGTATGGACATGCCCTGTGGATTAGATATTATATATTTACAATGTATTAATTGTTTCTATGCCTGTTTGCATATATCACATAGCTAAGGAAGGCCTTAAACAGTTTGAGGACCTTAAAGTGAGATTTAACAATGAGTATCACACAAAAGAGAAGAAGGTAAGCTGTAATTTTACTATGAAGAGGGAGGCAAAAACTAAATTCAACTTTTAATTTTATACCAGCAATCCTAGACATATCTTTGAGTTTAGTTAAAAAAAAAGTTATGTAATATTGTTCTCCTGACCCCAGATTTTTGTTGTTTGTTCATTTATGCCAAGACCTTTTACAGAGTAATGTATGATGGAGTATTTGTAAAAGAATAAAAATAAAAAAATTAATACTATTAGGAATACAATAGTCATTCCTTGGAACATTCTGACTATGGAAGCACTGGACATAAGGAAATTGTAGCAGTATTTTTTTTTACTCATCCTAAATTACCAGGGGCAGTGAGAATGTGCTGGATAATGTATGCCACAGTGTTAGAAGGAACGAGTGAAGGACTAATTTTAAAAGTGTTTAAAGACCACTTCAGGGCCAATATCAAGTGTTCAAAAGCTTTTACAAGTTTGTAGTTACAGTACATCCAGGTTGATGATGCCTCTAAACAACGAGGAGGAAAGCTTACTTACGCAGTGGTATGTACCTTAAGTCTGTTTTGGGACAAGGGAGCCCCTTTTATAATACCTTGGAGCACACGCCAGTCACAAAAATACAAGATTATTAATACTGCGTGGGTAATTGACTAATTTTGTTGGTGACATGACTGGCTGCAGAAATCCTGAATTCAGTGCATTTTTATTGCTATTGCTCGAAAAGCATTTTATTATGGTACTCACTAGGATTTTCAGAAAAGGGTTTCAATAGATTTCAGTACATTCTTAGATATCAAGACTACTGATGGCTGGTTATAAAGACTTGTCTAGCATTTCAATAAAAACAATGCCCTTAGCACAAGAGAATAAAGGAGGACTTTGCTACCATCGAAAGCAGATATCTCATATATGTTGTCTGACAAGAGAAGTGAAGAAGAGAAAAAGGGTAAAGATGGTTGAAAATTAACATTTCCTAATGTTTTTAATGTTTTTTTTAATGTATTTCCTAAGGTTTTGCCGTATTTTTTTCTGTAATGCTGCAATGTTGATATACAAATGGTTTGTTGGTATCGAGGTAATATATAATCTTAGATTTAGAGACTTCAGAGCCCCAAATGCTATCTTTTTTTTATGACACAATATCAGTCAGGTTAAAGCTCTGGACCTCCAAGTCAACATGAAAAATAATTAGATTTATGCTTTTTTTTTATTTTGTTGATTATAATTTTAGGTATTGTAAATAATTGTGGCATTTGGATTTGATAAGATATGTAAGATTTTATAGATGATATATTTCAAATTGCAGAATTATTTTTTTTTTTTATTATATTTTTTTGCATTATTCCAAGTAAACTCTAGAGACTTTTGTGTGTGAAAATCCCAGTAGATCAGCAGTTATAAAATACCCAAACCACCCTGTTTGACACTGAACAATCAGGCCAATGTCATAATGTGTTCATTGTTCAGTTTTGCTGTTTGTTGTTCAGGTGCATCTCAATAAATTAGAATATCATTTATTTATTTTAGTAATTTAATACAAAAAGTTAAACTCGTATATTATATAGATTCATCACACTCAGACTGATATATTTCAAGTGTTTATTTTGTTTAATTTTGATGATTATGGCATACAGCTAATGAAAACCCAAAATTCAGTATCGCAGAAAATTAGAATATTTTGAAAAAGTTCAATATTGAAGACTCATGGTGTCACACACATAATCAGATAATTAAATCCAAACACATCTCAAAAAATTTGAATACTTCATAAGACTAATTAAAAAAAACTGTTTAGTGTATTGTTTGCTGTGGCAGCAGGGGCATGGCTGAGCGCCGGTTTGTGAATGGAGGGCGAGGCCGGGAGCAGGAAGGCGTGGGAATGACACACCTGAGGGGAATTGTGACTAATGAATGTTCTCTCTCTTGCAGTGATCAGGGGGAGCGTATAAAGATTAGCGAGAGGGTGTGCCAGGGGGTGTGTGTGCCTGCGAGTTTGTGACTTTAGCACTGATCACTCAATAAATAAACTATTTCGTTCAGAACTGGTCCTGTCCTGAGTGGTTTTCCTTTCCCAGTACTGTCAGCTCTCCCACCTTGGCCTTCTGGAAAGTACTGTATACTTCTGTTCATTTACTGTATATGTACTCAATACTTGGTAGGGGCTCCTTTTGCTTTAATTACTGCCTCAATTCGGCATGGCATGGAGGTGATCAGTCTGTGGCACTGCTTATGTTCTTTGACCTGTTCTTTGACAGTGGCCTTCAGCTCATTTGCATCTTGCTTCGCACTTTCCTCTTGACAATACCCCATAGATCCTCTCTGGGGTTCAGGTCTGGTGAGTTTGCTGGCCAGTCAAGCACACCAACACCATGGTCATTTAACCAACTTTTGGTGCTTTTGGCAGTGTGGGAAGGTGACAAATCCTGATGGAAAATTAAATCAGCATTTCCATAAAGTTGGTCAGCAGAGGGAAGCATGAAGTTTCTAAACCTTCCTGGTGGATCTCTGTGCTGACCTTGGACTTGATAAAACACCTGCAGATGACATGATTTCCAAAACCACCACTGACTGTGCAAACTTTACACTGGACCTCAAGCAACTTGGATTCTGTGCCTCTCCTCTCTTCTTCCAGACTCTGGGACCTTAATTTCAAAATAAAAAATATTTCCCTTCATCTAAAAAGATGACTTTGGCCCACTGAGCAACAGTCCAGTACTTTTTGTCCTTTGCCCAGGTAAGACACCTTTGACATTGTCTCTGGCAAAGGAGTGGCTTGACCCAAGGAATGTGCCAGTTGTAGTCTGTGCGTGGAGGCTCTTGAAGCACTGACTCCAGCTGCAGTCCAGTCTTTGTGAATCTCCCAAAATTCTTGAATGGGCTTTTTCACCTTTTTCTACCACCCTTTTCCTTCCATTCAACTTTCCATTAATGTGCATGGATACAGCACTCTGTGAACAGCCAGCTTCTTTAGCGATGACCTTTTGTTTCTTTCCCTCCATGTGCAGGGTGTTAATGATCATCTTCTGGACAAGGAGCGAGGTGATTGTGCAACCTGATGCTTGCGAGTTACGCCAGAAAAGATCCAGTGTGACTCTCCCAGTTTACACAATAGCACTTCAATAAACTACACCATTTAACATAAGGATTATACAGTTTTTGCTGATGTTTTGCCTTCATCCCTGACACCAGTGTTTTCTTCTTGCATGCTTGTGCACCATTGTGGTACTTCCATGCCACACAAGCTCCGCTTTGCATAACTTCCAGGCAGTTTTCTTTGTTGCTTTTTATATTAAATGCTTCTACGCACCCTTTTTCCTGCTGCCAGTTGACCCCGTACTGTCTGCCATTTTCCTAAGTGGCTGTGTTATCTTACCATCAAGTTAACTTGTAACTTCACTAGCCCAACTAATCGATAAAGGCATTTGTTGGCCAATAATTTCTTTAGCGGTAGTTTTTGCAGCTCTAATAGCAGGTGTATTTTTCCTATTTTTGAATGAGAACTGTTATGACAATCTGTTAAGAGAATTACAGATAATATATTTGTTTTTTGGGTGGTTAAAATTCACATACACATGTAGTTCTATCAGCTTGAGCATCCATCCATCCATCCATCCATCCATCCATCATTAAAAGTGAATATGTAAGATCATTTAAATTTAACAGCCTTCAGTGCTGCCAAACAACAAGTTTTTTTTATTTGGCATATAAAGTTGATAGATTTTCCATCAATATTACATTTTGCCAGTGTTTTAATTCCATGAATATACACAGATGACAGCACCCGTGGGCATCAGTTGACGTGAAAAATCACTGAAATATAAAAAGCAGTAATTCTCAATGGACGTGCAGTGTTGTATAGCATTCGTTGTTCGCACTCAAGCAATGTGTAAACTGCAGGAAAAAAATCATGTTTTCTATTTTTTCCTTGTGTCGCATCATATTCATTGTGGATTATGTGTAGCACATTCTGTTCTCATGCATCCTCACAGATAAGCCATCATACCGCCCACTAGCATTTGGGTATAAGAATTACTGACACATCAAAGTAGGAAAACATGCAATATGTTTTCACAGGGAAAAACTCTTACAATAATTGTTTCCTATATCTATGCCATAATAATCCTGTTAATTTGCCACCGTCACAAACCTTTGCAAAAATTTATTCATCAGGAATCCACCCACGTTTGTTTGGCCACCAGCTTAAAAATATCATTGCAGTACACAGCAAATCCTCATAACAATAAGATGCAGTCCAAATGAAGTTACGCTCATTTCTGTGCAATACAATGTAGGAGTCTTAGATTGAGATCTACAATGAGCACACAGGATTTGTATGTTTATAGATACCTTTTTGTGCAATTTTCTATTCTCCATTAGAGATGCTCATTCTAAAATTTTCAGACTTAGGGAAATGTATGTTCTATGTCAAGGTGAAATCATTCTATTAAATCAAACAGTCAGTGCTGTTACACTAAACAAGCAGTGCTAGACTTGCCATGCGTTATGATTTAACTTGTGTTCTAGATCAGAAATGTGTTTTATGTGAATTTGATCTTTTTTTTTTTTCTATGTATTTGAAACAAATGTTTTGAGATCACAATCACAAAGTCACTCACATTAACTGAAAATTATCTTTTTAATCTATACATATACAAACACATGCTAAAGTGTAAATTCAGCAAAAAAATACTCATGCTGGTTAAAATCTGTCCATCAATGTTTCACTGTAAAATGTGGCATACTTTTTGCTTGTGAAAAAACTTTTTTTGCCGACACATCGATTACAGTTTATTTGTGTGTTTGTTTATTAAGGTTTCCCAGCTTGAAGAAACACTGAGAAAAACTGAAAGTCAACTTACAGAAACAGTAGTCAAACTACAAGAAACTCAGAAAAACATCAGTCAACTCCAGGATTCTGAAAGTATGGTTGACAAAACTTAAATATTAATCATTATAATTTTCTGGAAGTTTAAAAGATGTTTATTAATTTTGTATTATTATTGTGATTCCATAAATATAGGCCAGCATCTTGAATTACTTCACAAATATAAACAAGAAAATGCTAAACTGCAAGAAAATCTACACAGAGAAGAACAGCTCAGGCAGGAGAGTGAGGTTTGTGCTTGTGTTCATACATTTTTAATATGATTCAAAGAATTGGTTAGAGTGTAAATGCTTGATACGCTATTTGATTTCTCTAGGAAAACCAAAAAACATTAGTTAACACACTTGAACAAACCAAAGAGTTGTATGTAAAGAACCTTTTGGAGAAAGACATAAATATTAAAGAAATAAATACTATAAAAGAGCAACTGGCACATCAAATTGGAGAGATACAAGAGACAGCAGATTCCTTACAGTCCTCTTTAAAATTGGAGAAAAGTAGGTAAGCTGACAGATGCCCAGTTTACTCAATAAAGGTAATGCAAAAACATTTTATGGTGCAGAAAAGCAGTTTGTCTGTTTTAATGTTCTTTTATTGAATGTTTTTTTCACAGGGTTCGAGAACTTGAATCAGGGCTGAACTCAGTATCTCAGGAGCTCTCCACCAAAAGCAAAGAATTGGGTATGTACATATTACATATATAACAAGCTAAAAGTCTTTCTGACACTTTCCTTGCTAAATCAAATAACACCACAGGAGCAATAAGAGAAGTGAAAGTGGAGTGTGACCGGCAGATACAAGCTCTGAAATTTGAAATGGTATGTCATATTCTCACATAGAAATTAATTTTTTCAATAAGCTTCACTATACTGATTATGTATGCACTAACTTACATTAAAGGAGACAAAGGAAAAGGCCTTTCAGTCCTTGAAGGACAAGATAAAAGCAGATGAGGGACACATTCTTCAGCTGACTTCAGAACATGTAGAAAATCAAGCACAAATAAACAAATTGAAGGTAAATGCTTACATTAGTATGAATATCTCTATCATGCTAATTGCAGACATGCCAATGTCTATGGTTTAGCTGCAAAAAAGTTTTTTGACCCCTAATAATGGAGAAAAAGAAAACAGCAACTCACATAATACTGCATTACACACTTTTGAAAGAAAAACTGATGTAAATAACATGGTAGACATTTATTTTGACAGTGTGTCTTCTAACACCTTCAAAGCATGCAAATGGACATAATCATGTAATTATTTAGACTGTCTACTACAAAGTAAACTCTGACTGGAACTAAGTGGGAGATATTTGAATTGGTTATGGGTGCATGTAAAATATCTTTAGCATTTATTCATCTATGTAATGATGATCATCCATGTTATTAATCTAAATGTCTGCCTATTACATTAGGTATTTTTTATTCTTCTGATTACAAAAATGTCAGTTAATCAAATGTATATTTTTGAGATGGCTTTATACAGTGGACATTTTTAAATGTAAGCCTCTATCTGTTAACCCCGTGCTCTTATATTTATCATTTAGGCTGTTTGCATCAAGCTGCACTATTCCATCGACATACACTGTAGTTTTCATGTTTTATGATTATCTTGTTAATAATGTTAGCATTAACCCTCAATACAGGCTTAAAGGTTTTAAAGTGTTCATAATTTTATAATCAGCATAAATTCCTGAGAAATGATTTGAGCTGATTCATTTAAATACAATTTAAATGGTTGAAACAATGCAGTAAATAATGTTTGTCCCAACAGGAAAAACTGCAGATTGCTGAAGTTGAAAACAACAAAATGGTGGCTACCTTGGAAGACACAAGAAACGAGCAAACTGTTTTGAAGGACCATTTTCTTCTGAAAGAGGTAAAACTGTTTAAAGCCTAGTCTTGAATAGATTTTAGACATATCAACAGCATCATCATCTTAGTGGGAGTCACATTTCAAACTGATTTCACTAAGCTAAACTGGATTGTGTCAAAAATTGTTGAAAAGGGTGGCACACTATTGCAATAGGTTGCACAAATCACAAACAAAAACAAGAAATCACTATTCACATAGAAAATCTGTCACATTATTCCGCTTTAATCCCACCATATAATAATTTATGTACAGCTATTTATTTAGAATTTTAGACTTCATAATTAAGCTTAAAATTGGCAGTACATAGAAATCCAATCTTCAAAGAAAATTCGTTGTTAACTGTACTCTGTTGGCTTTTACTCAGGTCAAACTGCATGAGATTGAGGGGCAGTTATCAGAAGCACTGAAGAAAGAGAGTGAATCATCTAATAAAATTGAAAGATTGCAAAAGGATATAAATAAATACAAGTAAGCAAAGTAAAAGTGCCGGGGTACAAACATGTCACGACTACAAAAAAAAATATTAATAATGCTGGAACATTAATTGTCCATATGTGATATTATTAATCTAAAAAAAAGTTATTAAAAAATATATATATTCACAATTTACATTTAATATGAGAGTACTGGGAATATGCTCTTTTTTGTAGCTAAATATCTCTTTGTGCCTTCTTCTTTTTGAAGCCCTTTAAAAATCATGTTTTTGTGTCTTGGACATATGTCTATGTAGGGATATATATGATGATCTACTGGAGAGATTTAATCAGCTTCAAAAGAACATTGTACAAGCAGACCATGATCCAAAGGTTTGTGAACTGTACAATTGTTCATTTAAGACTAGTGATTTTTTTATTATTACATTAGAATTAATACATTCAATTAACACATAACATTTGTAATGATCATATCCAGGAAGTTACAGAAACTGTGGAAAAAATTAAAATGGAAATAGGACAATTTGAGGTGGAAAAACAACAGTTACAGTAAGATTACACAACTTTTATGTTATAAAAGTTAAATGTTCGCTACATTAACTACATAAATGTTTAACATGACAAAATTATAACTCATATTTAAAGACTTTTTATACGACACTATATGTAAAATGACATTTTTAAGTTTCAGTACACATTAGATTATCTGTTTCAAGGTGTATTGCTTTTTAAAAAAATATATCATAATACTTCTAATAAAAAAATTATTATTATTATTGTCATTTCACAACCATGAAGCCACATATGATGTATTATGATTATAAAATGTCCCTTTAATTCATCCTCTTCCTATTTTTTCTTATAAAGGGTTTTAACAAGTTGATTCTTTCTCATTTTGGTGGTGTTAAATTTGCACTGCCAGAGGAGTACTTTACCCATATTTTGTTTCTACAGTTGACAGTGTCTTTATAACATATGCATGATAAATGTCTGGCAGCATAAAGCAGCATTTTATGAATTCTTATATTCATTGCAGCATGAAGTGAACACTGTTGGTAAGCTAACCTTTGGTGCACCGTTGTGGCAGGAATAGAAATAGGCAGAAAGATCAACTGCTCAGCTCTCTAGAATAGAAGAAACAAATGAACAGGAGTTGGCAGGAGTTGGCAGCGGGCATGAGTAAAAAGAAAAGCTTTTAGCAGCATTGCAAAACAGTGAAAGGCAAAAGTGCAGATGCCTTGCATATAGACAAAAGTCTAACCTAAAATAAATTACCCCATGCTGGTAAAGATGACATTTTAGAAATTACTGTCTTCTTTCTTTCCTATTAGTTGATATCATGAAATCTTATAATAAAACTTTAGTTCTGGCTATGCCATTCATACAGAGAAATAGCATGTACCTGTGAGCTGTACAGAGTTAATTACTTGCCTGTGGAGGCAGATCTTCTAATTTATGTAGTTCTTCCAACATTAGGACATTTAAAGCTAAAATTGTTATGCCAGAGATATCAACATATCACATTGCATTTTTACAGTATTGCTTTCTTATTTTAATGCTATACAGAAAGCAGTTGGAAGTAGTAAATGCAAAAATTGAAGAGCAACGTCAAGAGAATGAGAATATCCAGGAGCTGTTACAAAAATCTGTAAGTTTAACTGAACTGACTATCATTCATATGGAATAGAATTTTCTTTCCTATGATGAGTGACATTATAGCTGCATACACTTAACAGTCCTTTCTCTAAATATCCTCAGAAGAAAAGCTCACAGAATAAGCTAATGAAGAAAGAAAGACAAGTCAAAGCACTGGAAGTAAAGGTGAAATGATCAGATGTTTTTAGCAAACTTTTTATTTGTCCGAAGAAGAGAGTGAATGATTTAATCATACTTATAATGGATAAAAACACTTTATTTAATATTGTCCAATAGTTTACATCAATAGTGATTGACCAGTCTTAAATAACTTTTAAAGAATGCATAATTTTGATATTTGAAATATTGACATCTCTATAAGAATAGTGATATCGAAGGCAACTTGTGAACAAGATTTTTAATGTGATTTCTTAACTAGTAATGTCTGCTCTTCCTTGAGCATAAATATTAATCTCATGATATGATATACAATTTAGGATACAGCTACTCAAACTAGCCTGTAAAAAAATAAATATTTTACATAAGTTTTTTTTTTTTTTTTTAACACATTGAAAAAAATTAACACAAACTGTGTAGTGTTAACATACTACTCTCCCCAGTGGATAAAAAGATCAGGCAAGCAGAGAGCTCAAATAACTCTTGATAAAACACGGTTTGAAATAGAAAATATGCGGAACCTGCTTAATACCTTCATTACTCAATAGCTGGCTGCCATAAGCGCTCTTGCTCATCAACTTCTCAATTGGGTTATGATGCAAACTTCACAGTATTAATCAGCTGACTGCCATCAATCTTCTTCTAGTTCAGCAGAAAAAAGTTTTAGCCCCATCAATCTTGTGCCTGATGTTGAGCAGTAATGGTATTTGATGTCTCCGAGCTGGTATATGGCTTATTCAGACAAGTTTTATCCCAGTTCTGGCCCAACAGTACAGCCACAGTGATATTACTAATGCAAATGTCATACAACAAATCAAGTCAAAAGTTGTCAAGTCTATACATAAAACATATTGACAGGCAAAAACAAAAATGGACACCAAAACAAGAAAAAAAACGGGGTGATTATTTTGGTGAAGGTGTAAGGTATTTATTTATTTTTGGATTTAAATAAAAAACGAATTGTCATTTTACATGTTCTAGCTGTGAGATAAGAGCAGAGCATCTATTTTCTATTTAACCAGTACTTTTATCTTTGCTATGTGACTTTAGATACGTGATCTTTAGATTAATTTTTTGCTGTTATAACTGTATACACTTACAAAAAGGTTGGGACACTGTAAAATGTAAATAAAAATAACTGCATATGCTCATTAACACCTCCAGAAATCATTGTCTGTGAACACAGTTTGCCAGGTCATCCACAAATACAGCTAGTACCTCTATTATACAAAGAAGTAGGCATGTGTGAACATGATCCAGAAACGCTGCCATCCTCTCTGGGTCAAAGCTTATTTAACACCATGTCTTTGGGACTAAAGGGGAGGGGGATCATCTGGCTTGTTATCAGGGCTCAGTTCAAAAAGCTGCATTACTGATGGTATGGGAGTGCATTAGTGCCTGTGGAATAGACAGGTTGCAATATTTTTATAATTATCAATGCTGAAAAGTGTGTATACAGGTTTTAGAGCAACAAATACTTCCATCCAGAAGCATTTCATGAAGGGCCTTGCATATTTGTATATATCAATAGGGTTCAGGTTAATAAACGACTTTGTATTAGAAGTGTCTGGATGCCTGATGTCATTTGAAAACATTTGGCAAAAATATACAACAAAGGACAACCAGAACTGTTGAGCACCTAGAATCCTGTACCGGACACATATGGATCAACATTCCTCTTCCAAAACTTCAGCAACTGGACAGACAGAAAACATGATACTACTGTACACAGTAGTAAATATGGCCCCATCCCAACCTTTTTGAGACTGTTCCCACCATCAAATTTAAAATGACTTTATTATTTTCTTAAAATGGTGTATATACAGTGGAACCCACTTATCTCGACCTCGGTTAACTCGCCAACCCTATTAAGTCTACCTTTTTGAAGTGGTACTGCCAAATTCTCGCTTTGTCTTAGCATTTTTTAATCAGTTATGTCGATTTTTTTTTTATGTCGCCGAACCCTGATATCTCGAGCACAAGGAGGGCAAATTTGCCACTTAACGTCGGTTATGTCAGGAATCCCCCTGCCACGCCCCCTTCGGCAGCGGCATTCCCGGCATCTCCCGCACGGAGCTCGTCGCAGTCATGCTGATCGCAGTCACACCTGACTCTTATTCACCCACTCATCCCATCTCCTGTTTAAGCCTCTCACCTCCACACACTCGCGGTCTGTTATTGTTTGTGCATGATCGTATGTGTTGGTTCATGGCGGTCTGTGTAATCGTGTATACATATCCCGCTACGTACCCTTCTTCTCAGACTCCGCATTCTCTCAACGGCACCCCGGATTACCCCGATCCTGCTGTTTTCCATGTTCACGCTGTCTGCACCACGTTTATCCGTTGCTGCCCAGCGCTGCGCTTTCCATAGCGTGGATCCGTGGATTTTCTACACGAACTGTCTCTGCTTTAACAGAACTTCGTGCACCACTGGATATCATGCTTCGCTACAAGTATTGCTGGATTATCTCCCAAGTATTCTCAATAAACTTTGTTTGCCTTTACTTCGGGTTCCGCCTCCTTATCCGCATTACAGGTTATCTCGATCCGCATGACCAATCAATCAACTCGCGGCAACGGCAACACGTGCATGCACATTCTCATTTAATAACGCACATCATGTACATAAAGAAATTTCAAGCACGTTAATATATATTGCCGCCATATTGGTTTTCGTTTATCTCGATCATCGGTTATCTTGACGCTTTTTGGCGTCCCCTAGGCCGGTGACATAACTGGGTTCCACTGTATTGTAAATAAAATATGGGTTTATGAGAATGCGAATAATTGCATTTTGTTTTTATTTACATTTTACACATTGTCCCAACTTTTTTGAAATTGGACACAGCTACATTGCAAGTTTATTAATGTCTAAGCAGATTGTTGCAGTCATATTAGCAGCTAACAGTCACATTTAAAAAAGAAGAAAAAAAAAAGCAGGATTGCATATACTTACATTCTAAATGAAATAGGTTGCTACACACTGTGTTGAACAATCCAATGTTGCATACACATTAATCTGTTTGCACTTTTTGTGCATTTAAACAAATTATTATCAGTTTAACATAATTTCTTAATGTAAAACTATGAAATTCTGAAATAAATGTATTTTTATAATTAAAAATGTGACTCTTCATGGCAAATATGTGCAGTAAATACTAGTGCTTGAGTAATGTGGCAGTATAAGCGTAAAAGTAAAGAATGATTACATTGTTACTGCACAATTCTACCTTTTCCAATCTGCTTAAAAATTCTATAGGGCACCTTTTGTGCTTGATTCTTTCTTCTTAGCCCCAGACAAATTTGCTTATGATCTGTAGGCCCCATAGAAATCTCCTTACATACAGTAAATAACAGTCATTTTTCAACTAATTAACTTTTATTCTACAACTTAGAGCACATTAATTTGCAGTGCAACATTTTTTTTTTTAGCAAATCAAAAAAGAGAAAATGAACAGTCATCCTCAGTTTCTCCTGGAGTTTGCATATCAAGCTTGGAATTGTACCTTTTACTTTTCAACCTCTTTTCTGTGTTTCTTTTCAGATCACAAATCTAAAAACAAAATTGGAGGCCAAATCCAAGACTCAGGACGAAAATCTTAAAGAAGTACATAATATTTCCTACACAGTGTGTATTGTATAAACTGCAGAATAGTTTGTAGAATGTTGTTTTTAAGCTAAGGAAGTGTTATTTTCAGCATGAACCGAGGTTGGGTTTTTACATTTTATTTAAAATTTATTTCTAAAATATGTTTTTTAATATTAGTCACTTTAGTTTTTGTATATCAATACTTATGCTGTTTTCATTGATGTTTATAACAAAAGATAGCTAAATTAAAAGGAGAATTCCAACACATGACAGACCACCATGTAGAAGAGTACAAGAGAATATGTTCTGAACTGGAAAACAAATCAGCATCTGAGGCTGAGCTTAAAATAGAGGTGAGATTCTTTGCCTTTTAGTCACAATAAGTTTCCTATTCAAATTCAAGTACCACTTTTTATTTTTTCTCAAAAAATACTGGTTCTGTTGGTATTGAGCAAAGGTGGCTATCGTTTATAAGCATTAAAAAAGCATCCACAGTTTTTTTTTCTGTAAAAGCTGCTGTTTTAGAAACCTGGTTTGCTTATTACAGGTTCAGAAGTGGAAGCAAACATCGCTGGAAGCAACAAAGGGCAAGGAAGACACTGAACTCAAATTCCAGCAGAAGATAGCTGACATGGTTGCTTTGATGGAAAGGCATAAGGTAAATTTGATTTATTAAGATGGTAAAATTAATGTTTATAAACAATCTTTAAGTAGTCATTGTAGTTAGTTTGTTAAGATGTTCAGGGTTTTTTTACGTAAACACCTAAAATTAAGTTTTGTGACTTCTCTAAATCTCTTCTTTACTTCCTTAATAGCATGAGTATGACAAAATGGTGGAAGAAAAGGATGCTGAACTGAATGAGAAAAGAATGCGAGTAGTTGAAGTTAATGCAAATAAAACCTCATTGGTAATTATTCATTGGTTTTAAAAAATACAACCCAATATTATAACCCCAAATGTGAAATAGCAAATATTGGTCTACTCTACTGCTGTGATATTTAGATGTACTCTCCTTTATATAAGCCAGGCCAGGTTTTGAGAAAGAACAAATCTTGCATTTTGTCAGGAACATCATTCTGTAAAAGCATATTTCAGTTACTTTTCTCTGTATATTTCACAATAATAATTTTAATAATTAATAATTTTGTTGGGTTCAGAGAGTCAGAAATAATAACAGCAAGTTAATCAACATGACTGTATTCACTGTTGCTGTTTCCACTCCTGGGATACTGTGGGGAAAATAAGATCAGCGCCATCTGCTGTCTATTTAAGGCAGTACAGCACTTGAAATATCTGTCTTTTTTAGGAGCTGGAGCTGTCCTATCTTCAAGTTGAAAATGTACAACTAAAACAACAACTTGATGAAATAAATATTGAAAAGGTAAGTTTAGATATTGTTTTTATTGTTTATTTAAAAGATTTTTGTAGACAAAGTTGTAACTGTGTTGGAGATATTACAGGAAGATCTGCAGCAGCACGTGCAAGAACTTACTAAGTTGCAGACATCTCAGAGGGATATTTACCAAAAGAAAGAGGTTTACCTTTAAGTGCAGTAGAATAATTGATATTCTGTATAATTCTTAATCATGTCTAATCAGCTTTATATATTTACAAATGTATTTGTTTATTTTTTACCTATTTAAGGAGTGTCTAGAACAAGAAATTATAACTTTAAAAAAGCAAATGAAGTTCCTTGAAAAAGACAAGACTCCAAAGGTATTATTTACAATCATTCAATGTTCTTATTATACTCTGAAAATCTTTTTTTTTTTTTTTTTTTTTTTTTTTTATTACTAACTGATTATTTGCAGCTGCAGACTCCTTCGAAAACTGAGAAAGGGTCTGAAATGCCAGATGTTCCCATCAAAATATCAACCCCTGCATTTTCAAAGAAGAGAGACCCAGCAACACCTTTTGTTAGCAATTTTTAAGAATTTACATTGATTGTGGTGATTAATCTAGTATAGCTGATGTGATTTCTTAACAACATTTATTCTGATTATTAACAGAAATTAGATGAGAAAAGTTGTCTTCAAACACCATCTTGGTCTTTGGGAACAAAACCAGGAACAACACCTCGAATAAGGGTAAGCATATCTACTCTTTTTGACTGAAGCAAATAGCAGGATTGAGTGAATGAAATACCTCTGTTATAGTCTTTCAGAGTACGCACACCACCTTCAACAGAGAAAGCAGCGCCGTGGAAGAAAAGCACCCTGGAGCTAGATCCCAAGTCCGATAGCTCCGAACAAAACGATGTACTGGTAAATTATTCTCTAATGCAGAATTACCTTTGCTATTAAAAACCTTGATTTTGGAAAGTGGACAGAGCACAGTAAATGTTTTACATCCTTTCGATTTGTATCTTTTATATCTTTCGGCAGAGTTTCTCTACAGTGATTAACAAGCAAGCAGAAGAACCTGGAACAGTATGGCCAGGCTTATTCAAGAAGGTATGTATGAAACATATACAATTTTACATTATAACCTTAACCTTGGTAACCTTGTTGTGGTATTTAGCACCGAAACATTAAGATTATCTTGCATAAAGTGGCTGCTGCCATTAGTGAAGGGAGGTACATGGTCTGTAGCCTATTTAGATAAGATGTACATGTAAAATAACAGCCATGTGAATGCCAAGACTCAAGGTTTCCTTACAGAACATTGCACTGAACATTACACAGTCTTTGTAATTTTGCCTTTTTCACATTGTGCATCCTGCTGCAATCTTTCCACAGGTATGTGACACACACGTTCCTGACCATCCACATAATAAATGTAATTCATTAGACAAGGCCACCTTCTTTTAGTGCTCTATGGGTTTTTTATGCACATGTTCACACTATAAGGTGCTGTGTGTCTGGCAATTCTCTTCTATAGACAGAATGAAAGTAGCTGTTCTGTATTTTGGGACAAGATAAGCTAACCTTTTCTCCCCACATGAATTGGTGTCCCTTGAGCACCATTGCAAAGCGTGACAATCAAGCAAAAAATAAAATAAAACCTTTTGGAGATGTTCTGACCCATCTATGTACACCATCACAGCTCAGATGTTTATGCTTGCTGATTTATCCTGCTTCCAACTTTGAAAACTAACTGCTTATTATATGACTAATATATCCCACCTCTAAAAAGATTCTATAGTAACAAGATAATCAATCTTATTATAACATGTTATGTGGTTTTAATGTTATGTCTGCTATATATTGAATCATTCAGCATATCTTATTTATACTGTAATATTTAATACTTTATCAGAATGACAGTAAACATACAAAACTCAGAACAATGCACCAAGGTAACAGTGTTGTTTATTTACAGGCACAGGGTTCTGCTGTTTATAAGTCTCCTGGAGCAGCATTAAAATTAGCAGCTATGAAGAGAATGCGGGATGCAGGTTGGACTACCATTACCAATTCAGACAAGAAAAAGAAGAAATTTACAGAAAAAATATTTGCTTAACCACTTTTACTAACTTAACCACTTAATTTGGTTTTTGGTTCTCCAGTTCATTTCCATTTGAGAATATTTATAAAGTATACGATTTTATTTATATATTATTTATAAAGTATTAGATATAAAGGGAAATATGTTTTCCGGGTAGAATATTCCACATTTGTTTGCTTGTGTGTTCACACTTTTGTATAAGATTTAAATGTTATGTTACATTTCTAAAAGTAGCATTTCTTGTTACAGTTATGTATATCTGTTTCACCTATTATTCTTTTTATGAAATTAAAATATTCAAACTTACTTTCAATGTTAACATACAAGACTAATTTGCTAGGGCTCTTGGTCAGTGGTTTTGAAGGGGGAAGCTTCAGGAATATGATCCTCATGCAAAAACTCCAGTCTGAATTGAGAAGGTGTGTAGGTAAATGGTGGGTCTTCGTTAAGTGCTGTTACTGTGGAGTTGTAGATCCGAGGTCCATCATAGAGCCCTCCTGAAATTACTAGGGTATCATCTGTTATCGTGAACTGCCCACCTACAATTTCATGTATGAAATGTAATACATTGTTAATATACCACTGAAATTAGAACACAACCAATTTGATGGTCTTCTGAAGTCTTCAATGTAAAGAAAGCTGCTCTTACCTGTTTCTTCATTGTGAAGAGGACGATGAGAATACTGAGCCCCTTTGCTCCTGGTCATTTTGTAGACAGATAGCCCCAGAATTATTAGAACTATCACACCAAGTACTACACTAAACAAAATGGTCAGGGACATTTCTGAGTGATTTAGACCAGCACCTGATTAAACAATTAAAGTAAACAGAGAACATACATAAGTGTAAATGTAATATGAAAACCTAATAGTGTATTAGTATTTGCATTTGTAATAGTATGTGTATACTTTTACCTGCCGTTTCATTGTTTGTTTTGTTGCCAATAGCCATTTCTGTGGTAAAGAATGTAGCAGTGGACTTGGATGTGCTTTCATTACTGCCATGCACAGTGGATACTGGAAGGCCGAGTGTTGTTGAGATTGTTGTTCTTGTGGGATCAGAAGCAGACTGTGTTGCAAAGTTTGCTTTAGTGGCAGATGCGTTTATCTGATGTGTTGTAATCTCTGCTGTTGGGCTGGGCATCGGTGAGTTGTGCTGTGTGCTGTTGTAGACTGTACTGTTTGTACTGTTATGCTGGTTTGGAACTGTTGAGCTGTTACTTGAACTGTTTATGCTGGCATTAATAGTTGAATAATTATATGAGTTGTTTGCCTGTTGTGTTGTATCTTTTTGGTATTTTCTTGGTATTCTCTGCCTGGTTGTTTCCTTTGCATTATGTACAGGTGCTAGACTGGTAAAAATGTGTAGAGTGAAGGAAAGTACAATGAAAAGGGAACACAATAAAGGCAATTTATTGCACAGATCCATGGCTTTCCAGATGTCCTTTGTGCCCTTTAAAAAAGTAACAAGAATTGTATAGTTTTATTAAAGCTTTAAAGTTACGTTAGTTATTTCTGTATGGACATTTTTATTGATAAATCTACCATATACTGTCAAATATTTATGGATGGCTGAACATCAAACCCATCTGTTGCTGCCGAAGATCCCATTCCACATTTGTCAGCCATTGCTGTTAATCTCCAATGTTATAAAAGGCTTTTCAGTTAGATTTGGAACATGACTGCAAGCCACCAGGCACTGATGTTAGGGAAGGAGTGCTGTGACAGTCATCCCAAAGGATTAATACTGTAGTATTGTTTTAATTAGTGTTGGCTATTATTATATCCCTAATTTAGAAACAAAATTATTGTATTTTTATTACAAATTTTGATAAATACTTTAGGGCCACTACTAACGTTTTTAATGCACTGAACCACATTGGCTTTTATCCTGTAACTGATAATTTCCAGAATGTTAATAGAAACACTTGCATATGCCTGATATAAATAACACTAACTTGTTTGCATTGACTCTTGAAATCCGATTGCTGAATAGGAAAATACATTTTAAATTAATTAAAAGAACTCATTTAGGATTAATGCACATTTCTATATAAATATCTCCAATATTTTAAACGGATATTAATCATTCATACATTTTAGAGTGTTATATTTATTGAAAAAAGTTTAAACAGTTTAAATAAATGTCGAGTATGTGACCTTTTAACTGCTAATCAGAATTTGTTACATATATATATATATAAACTGCTTTCTATATTTTTTTTTTATCTTATGAGTGTTGCATAAATGACGCTTCAGATCACTCTATTACATTACAGAAATAGTTATTAAACCTCACATGGCACTAGAATGAAATCTTGCTCTACCTCTTGATTGCTATCTGGTCTGGCTAAAGTATTTACATGGTCATATTCCTTCCCAGCTAAAAGGTTTCCTGTTTCCTTCTAGAACATGTAAACCATGAGTGATAAAAACTTGTATGGATGGCAATATGGTTGTAATGTTTGACTCTAAATTAAATACTTATTCACTCTTATTGTCACATAGATTGTAGTACCATAAAGCAGTAAATTTTCTTTTACTCACCTAACCTTAAGAGGGAATGATTCCAAAGACAAAAAACATAAATAGTGAGTAGTGAGTATTGTTTTCCTCATTCGGTGAGCTCTGTTTATTTTCCACTCCCTAAAGAATGGAGTCTCACAGGCATGTAGGAGGGCGTAGCCTTCCCATGCTCCTTCCTGTACGGTTTAGTTGTTAAGGAAACAAGTTGTCGGGTCAGGTAGCCAGCTACAGCATGTTTAACCCTTGTGTGTATGTGCTGTGCTGTTTTTTTTTTATAGTGGATTCTCAGTAAAGGTCTTGCTTTGTTATTGCATGTATAGCACAATTTGTTATTAATTAAAAATCACCTCCAAATGTATGTGTATATTTTAAAAAACATTCCCTTTTCATACATTCATTCAGTCGTCTGCTATGACTGCTTTATCCTGATGCGGTAGATATGAAACTTATTAGGGGAATGATGAGCATAAGGCAGGAATACATACTGTACAACACATTTTCTCACACACACACACACACACACACACACACACACACACACACACACACACACACACAAGTACACACACACACACGTAAGGAGGCAGTTTGTACAATGGTCCCAGCATGCTGCTATAATAGCTCTTTATTGCATTAAAAAAAATTCAAAACAAAATAATAATAAATAAGATGACTTTAGATTTTAACTCTAAAAAGTTATGAAATAATACACATGCTATTAGAAAAGAAAGTTTTAATCAAGTGTTTGATTAAAAAGACCACTTTCTCAGCTCCATGTCTGGACAGAATTAGTCCATCCAACCTGTAGCCAGTACTGTCATGTTTACAGTATCATGAGTATGCTATGAATTCAGTGACAAAAGAATGGTTTATAACTTGGTAATCTTGTCACTGTCCTTAAGTTTCAATTCGTGGTCAGTGAACTGAGGATTGTCCAAGCCATACAGATGCTCTGGCCCGGTCTTCTCAACCAAGTCAGGGTTCTGTTAAAAAATTGCAAATATTTTATTTTAACTTCATAAGGTTTTACAGAGATGTCTGAAGTGGCTTTAAAATAATAACTTTAATAAACAGACACTTTAGTTTGACAATCATAATTTATTTCGTTGTATGTTCCATATTAAAATGATCTATAATTTTACATCCAGCAAGAAGCTATGTAAACTTTTAATAGAGATTAGGACAAGGAGGTGTAGACATTCTTCAAATTTCCTAATGACTAAAAAACAGTTTCAAGCAGAAATCTCAAATTATAGCAATTGGTATTACTATAAAAAATAAAAAAAAAAGCCGGGTTTAAGCCAAATTTGAAACATGCAGTTAGCATGTTTTGATTTCCTTTGCTCTGGCCACCCAAACTGTGTCCCACCTTCGCTACTCCATTCAAAATGTCTCGGATCTTCCTTTAACATGCAAACACACCAACTACAAACTATGCTAACTATGTTATGCCTGAAATAAACATATTACTATGCTGTGATGTGTAACCATCCAATAATGCACTGTAATTCATACACAATTTATAAAATAGACTCTATTTTATACATTGCATTAAAAAAAAGTGAGAAGCTTTACCTCAGAACGTGTTCTACTGCAGCTGAAGCAGAAAAGGTCTTTCTTCCGAACAAACATATCTGGGTTTATCTTCTCCTGTTTACAGCCACCTGAAATGAAACAAGACATACAGTGTTCATAGTCCACTGCATTACTGACTGTTCAGAACCTCACAATAACAGAATCTCACTATTATTTGTAGTACTCATAGCATCTCACCTGTGATGGCACTTATAATTAGCCCAGTGCTCATGGTCACCAGCATGGCCACAGGGCAGAAGTATAGGTAGGACAAAGAGTACCAGGAATCTGCAATAGCTGGTCTCACAACACTAAATGATAAATAAGAGTTGTCATTGCACTTATTTATGCAAAGTTACTGCAAAAGATAAATAAGTATGCTGCTGTTTTAGATTTATAACAGAAAAAAAATAGACATTTATCTGTATCAGGCAAAAAGCAGGTCTTGATTTTTGTAGTGGTGGGACGTAAATTATATAGAACCGGAAGAAAAACATTTCTTGCCTTGGCTCTGTGGTCAGTGGGGTCATAGGCCATGCTGTCACTGTAGTTGTTAGGTTTGTGTCTTCAGTCTTACATCCGTTCACACTGAGAGGAAGTGGGTTGGTCTTGTTAGGTAAAGGAGGGTACACCTGAGAACCTATGCCCACCCACAAGGTTATAATCAGACCGAGTATTAATCCAGACAGGCTACCCTGAATACAAAGAGAGACGCTGTAAACATTATACTCATTAAACAGTTCAAAATGGTTCAATAAGTCATAATCATATTTCATGATACAAACATGACTAGGCAGCAATAAGATACTAAGTATACATAAGTTGCAATACTTTAGACATTACAAAATGAATATTGACAAGTATATAAGTAAAGAAATATATTCGAAACATTTTTTGTAAGTCACAGAATGGAGTGCTACACAAAATGACTTACAATTGAATTAGCACAACGGAAGAACATGCCCAGCAGGAAAAGCCCCAGCAGAGGTCCACTGATCATTCCAAATACAGATAAGGCAGCCTGGGGGAGAAATTCAGAAAAATCAAATAGCGTGTCATGACAAAGATCATACAGGAGGGGGTGCTGTTTATCGTGAACAGTACGGAAAAGGAATGAACTATGGATGGGGTTCTCAGCGCCTTCCTAAAAGTAATTGGATCTTTGAATCTCGTTCGTCAAGATAAACAAATCTTTTTTTAATCATTTTGTTCATTCTGTTCATTTAATCACCTTCATAGTATATATATATATATATATATATATATATATATATATATATATATATATATATATATATATATATATATATATATGAATCACGTGACAAAAGAACGAACGAGACCAAAGGACTCATGAGATGAACTCTCCTGTGTAAAGCACTGCATAGTGTATATGTGTATATGTTAACTGAAAGAAAAAAAAAGGCAGGCCAGTGGTGATATGAGGGTTGGAGCTGAAAACACCTGGATTAAAATTATATATATATATATATATATATATATATATATATATATATATATATATATATATATATATATATGTAATATAGTCTAAAAAAGTCATCTTGTACAATGCTATTAAATATAGAATAGTTTCCAGTGTTTTACCTGCAATATACTTCCCATCAAAGAGGCAACTGCTGCCATAGCAATACACAAAGCCCCAAAGAAAACACCTAGAGATTTAAATAAAATGGGTAAATCATTAATGCAAGCAACATAAAAGCTTAGACAATGGATATTTTCATCTAAATCAGACATTAGGGAGCATAAAACACTGTACACATGCATGATTTCTTTACAAGTAATAATTATGAATTCTCCCAAACACTCAAAGTATAAGAAAAATCTTACAACACTGACAGTTAATTAATAATAATAATTATAATTATTATAACTATTATTATTATTATTATTATTATTATTAAATAAATAAATCCATCAGAGATGATTTCTCTTAGCTTAAGCTTCCATTCTGACAAACATAGCAAAATATTGTTTGTTAATGGTGGTTCATACTTTTATTCATATGTGGCAGGCCAAGTCCTAGATTAAAATTGATATTCCATGTAACTAAAGGTACCATGCTTGTAAATTTGGATGACTTACATGGCTATATCTGGATGAAACGTTGTAAAGGCTAAGCCTAAAGGTGCAGTTAGTGCTTACCTTGTTTAGCACTTGTGTTACACTTACATAAGCTGAGAAACAGCAAAATGCAGTAATGACATGGTTTCTGGGATAAACATTCTAGGACATATTTGTTTAGAATTCCTGCTCTCTGTTATTTTAAGGTGGAGATAAATAACAGGATCCTGTTTACTCACTGCTAATTATATACTCTGTGCAAACATACTAATGTTCTCTGATGTTCTTGTTTGTTTGTACTCTTTTTTTCTTCTAACACAGCTTTAGATTTCCACACTTTTTTCAACAATGGTCCATGGGTTTTTTTTCTTCTTCTTTAATCAGTCACTGTTTGGAATCCACTTTTTGTTTCAGATAATAATAAAATTTACTCTGATAGTAGGAACAGTCTTCTACTATGAATTACATTTTACAATCATCAAATACAATCAATAAATTTTTTATTCATCTCAAGATAACAAAATGTGTGATTTATTGCCTTGATTCTAAATATGATGCAACTGCCTATTAAAACTGTAATAAAAACTTACTCATGCCCATGTTAAGCCATGACAGCTGCTTTTCACTCAGATTGGGCCACAAAGGTTTTACAAAGTCTTCCACTGTGACAGCCACAAGAGCATTAATGCTGGACGAAACCGTACTGCAATAATAAGAAACTGGTTATCTAGTGACCAAAACCATTTAAAGCGCAACATTTTTACACCAAATGTATTGGCTGAATGGTGTCTGAATGGAGATGCTTTTTCCCTCACCTTAAAGTTCCACTGTATGCAGCTGCTACAAACAATCCAGGAAGGCCTGGAAATTCTGCTAATATGTCCATAACTAAATACGGCAGAAGCTAAACATACACACACACATATATAAATACAGGGTCATTTATTGGGAACCAGTTAACCTCCTGTTTTTATCACTATACTTTTGTGAGCTTCACCTGGTCTGAAGAACTAACATCTTTGTTAGTAAGAGGATCACAGTCTTTATAGATAGAGTACATGGTGAGGCCCGAAAACATTGCTAGGCTCACAGTAACCCACAATCCCACCATATTTACATACAGAGACCTGCATATAACAATAGAAACAGAATAAATAAGAGATATAAGACCTGAGAATTCCACTAATTTACCATTGATATTTGTTAGTTAAAATTGGATGAATGCATATTGCATACTCACATTTTGGCATGGGTCATACTTTTACAGGAGATATAGCGCTGCACTTGTGATTGGTTAATGGCATACATTGACACCCACATCAGACTGCCGCCGACAACTATGGTCCAAAAACTGTGCCGTCTAAGAGGATCTGGATCGAAACTAGAGAGATAGTGGGATAGTTAATATTTGGGCATCCAGAAAAACAACCACATTGTTAGAAGATATGCACCTAGGTGTTTTATTCAATGAAACGACCGTCACTGTGTGACAAGCTAACCCTGTCTCCGGTTAATTTATAACACTTCTCAATCCAATTGATTACCTAAACGTGTCTAAGCGTCCACCATTGTAGTTATCCATCCAGATTCTTCCCAGGCCTCCCTGAAGCACGGCCCCACGAGCGATGACTGCTATAAACCCAGCCAGCATAATGACCATCTGGAACACATCTGTCCATATGACTGCTTTCAGGCCTCCCTGTTAGGAAGATCAGAGTGCTGTATGTTACTAAGCCATGTTACACACATCGAACAGCAATCAATTCATTTACCATAAAGTGCACTTCCATATTTCAGTCACGGATAACAAATAGCATAAAGCCGTCACACATCAATACATCTTCAATGCTTTTACAGCTAACATGAGAGATAAGGAAAATCATTTAAAGATGTTTGCAAAGAAACATGTAAATACATGCCTGCTTTGTCTTTCAAATCAACTAACATTGAAAAGAGAGTTCAAGCTGAAATAATCCTGACTATATATGCATAACTAGCTTTATTTTTTCCAGACCACATATGAGTACAATGACATTTTTTTAGGTCCTATGATTCAGATGTTGAAATAAGTAACCAGCTTATGCTTAAAAAAGACTTTGTAGTACTTTAACTGGTTCTGTTTATCTATAAAAAACCACACATACTGGCAACAATGAACTGTTCATACTGGATGTTATGTTTAAGACATTCTGTATCTTTAATAGTAAGCACAAGGGCAGCTGATTAAATCATGCAGAATAGTTTCGGTCATAGTTTCGGGCCATTAAAATGTGTGTAAAGTGTAAAGAATGAATAAACCATAAGTGATGGAGAAGGGAGGAAGTGTCTCTGAGCTCAGTGCTCGCTGAAATAAAGTGCTCTCAAACATCCCAGATTCTTTGTATGCTAACATCTTTGTAGTTTGTAAATTCCTGTGTGTGTGTGTGTGTGTGTGTGTGTGTGTGTGTGTGTGTGTGTGTGTGTGTGTGTGTGTGTGTGTGTTTGTGGGTGTACATGCAAATGACTGCACCTTGTGCTCATTAAAGACTATGTTGTGCACTCTCTGTTCTGTTGCTCTCGCACTATCAGTTCAAGATTCTCTAGAAGTGCTGTAAGATCAGATTTCCTCATTAAGTGCTGTTTGAAGCTTTGCTTTGATTTCCATAATTAATTGTAAAATACGTCCATTTAAAGGTTTACATAACACAGTATTACATAGTACCAAGTGTTAATATTTTAAAAATTTTATAAATATATATGAACCAATGAGCACAGTCTGTTACATCAAATATGTGTAATATCTGTGGGTCCCTATTCCTGAGAATAAGTAACATGTTACTGACCAGGGTACAGTAGATGATGCAGACAATGCCTGTAGCCACCAGCACTCCCCAAAGGTCCAGGCCAGTAACTACAATACAAGCAATGAGCACTTTAGGAAACATTCTTTGTATCATAATCTCGAGATCCATTTAGGACTTAATATTTTCATTTTTATATAACAAGAGTTGTTTTTTGGGGGGGGTTTACTATGTGAGAACATTTGATAAATATCAAATAGAATACTTGATATATCCGACACATGGACTTTGTATTTCTCTGTAGATAAACACCTGTTAATAACAGCAATGATGTATTTATCTTTTGGCATGGGTGTCATTCCTGATAGATGTGAAAGAGAGAGTGTTGACATTATGTAAACTAATGATATTCTAACAGGACTTACTCTGATTGAGGGCAAGCGCTGGGGCATAGATAACCATACCTGTGTACAAAACCTTTTAGACAGAGGAAGAGACATTAGATAATTAGCCATTGACCTGTTGTTTTTTCATTCCAGACCATTTTATGACTATATGCATTACTTTGAATATTAGTGCATCAGGTAATTACATGGTGGAAAAACAAAGTGCGCACATGTCTTTTTTTTCCACTGCAATACAAAGACAATTAGGTTCTGTAAAATGTATGAAAATGTTTGCCATAAATAAATGAAAACTCAGCTCACTGTTTGGACTATGTACATAGATGTTCCGATCACTCGAATAACCTTATTGAAGCGCAGCTCCAAGTACTGAAAAAGAATAAGGTTTTTAAAGCATTAATAAAGACAATTACATTTCTCACACAGATTTCTTTATTATTATTATTATCAATTGGTCTTGTTACTCATCATACACTAAAAGTAATTTCTATATTCTTTTAATAGCTATTTTATTACTCCCTATTTTTCCTTGTCCCAAAGGGGGTTAAATTAATAGTACTTGTGGCTTTACCACCTCTAAAGCATTTTGACTGTGTGTTCACTTGTGGATTCTGTTTGTCCAGCTCTCTTACCTCGTATGTACTGGTGATGCCGAGGCGATAGAACAGAGGCACAAAGATCTCTGCAGTGATGGTGGACATGATGGCGTAGGAGAAGGCGAAGAGCCAAAATGCTGTGCCATATTTGTATGCCTCCGCCGGAGTGCCAATCACTGTGATCCCAGACATAAAACTGGCTGTGAGGGACATGGCAACTGGCACTGCTGTCATCTGCCGTCCACCCAGCAAGAATTCCTCACTGCTGTTTTCCTTGCGGCTTCGAAAAGCTTGAAAGAGCCCAATGCCAGCAGCTCCCAAGACCATCCCAGCAAACACCACATAGTCCCAGACTGAGAACGTAGCTGTTGGACCTCCATCACCAACCATCATTCGTAATAATAAAACAACAAAGGCAAGAGCTCACTCCACTGTCAAAAATTCAAACTGCCTGGTTTTATCCTTCTATAGACAATCTGAGTGTCATATGTTACAGATTTACCAGACGTTTTTTTGTTGGTCTCTTATAAAGTTAGCTTTTAATAGAGATCTTCAAATCTCCATGCAATAAAGACATCTGTAAAGTAAAGTAATTCCTTTTTCAGTGATTGCAGGGTGGTGTTCCTCTCTTTATTAGTTAGACTCTCTTTTTGGAGTTAATGTATTTAAAGCTGCTCCTTACACTCCTGTAGAGGAAAATAGCAGGTAGCTGTTTCACTCTCAATAACTGATAGGAGGTAGCATGCTGTCTTTCAGGAGAAACTACAAAGAAATGTGAGTTAATGTTCATTAAAAAAACAAAGATGTCCTTGCCACACACTGCGCTGTTCGATTGTTAAACAGAGCTTTTATAACCAGGGTCATAAAGTGGGTTTGTTTGACGTAGAGGACACTGAGAATGTACCAAGCTCAGCGCAATGTTCAAATGATAACATATTTTTGTGGTTGATAAGCCAGACTGTTCTTTTTCTTAACCACAAAAATGCTGAATATTAATTCTGTCTGACTAAAACTGACAAAACAAAATGTTCAGCACCTCATACTGTTTTTATTAATTAGTCATAGACTATAATCAGTTATATGAAGTGGATACAGTGGCTGTTGATTATTGTTCCATGATCAACATGTGAAAATATTTATTTTTTACAGTAATTACAGCATGGTAGGCACCCTTATCCAGAGCAACTTACATTTATCTCATTTATACAACTGAGCAGTTAAGGGTAGTTAAGGGACCTTGTTCAAGGACCATCCAGTGGCAGCTTGGTGGTGATAGGATTTTTTTTCACTACCAAAATACCAACATATGAGCTATATTCCCAATACTCTATTCTTCCCAATATTCTTTATCAGGACATATAAAAAAAAAAACAGGGACACAGTGACAGCCACACAAACCTTCCTTGTCAATGATTCATTCTTACACAGGGATATGAGGCATATTTGAACTACTATGCAATTAATTCTACGCACATTCCTTCAAAAATATCAAATTTTGAACACATATTAAACATTTTATGCTGCTTAGAAATGTGGTTAAGCTACAAATTAGTAACTGAATTGCTCACTAGGTGTATATTTTAATTTTCTTAGAAGTGAAGCATTTACATACTATATTTAACCCTGAAGTGAATTCCTTGAAGAGTTAATGACTCATGACCTCATCTCCCTCATTTACTCTCTCATTTACAATGCCTTCCTTTTTTTCAGTTTGTCTGTGTATATATATATATATATATATATATATATATATATATATATATATATATATATATATATATATATACTATATATATATATATATATATATATATATATATATATATATATATATATATATATATATAGTATAACAAATTTTTCTGAAGTGAAAAATTTGAGCTAGAAACTCACACCAAACAAGTTAAAGTTTATAATAATGATTAAAATGTCTGATGTAAAATTAACACTCACACATCTATCACTTGTTATGGTGTACAGTAGTTTCCAAAAACATCTTTTGGGTTTTTTTTCTTAAAAGATAAGTCATTATTTTCTGAACCCAATGTGGCCCATCAAATCCTGATAACAAGCTTATAAATTAATCTGGGATAGAGCAGGAAGACATCTACACTGTTTCTCTGATCAGTGATTTGTTCTTAAGACCAATAAAAGCTTAATATTTCACTATTTTGGGCTTGGCCATGGCTTTTGCCTAGGAGTTTATATCTGAAACCACTTTTTAATTAGTTTTACTTTATACAATTAAAGAAATTTTTTAACTTTTTAGCAATGGCTATATGTAAAATATAAAGTAAACTGTTAGTATATCAGCAATAAATTCTTGTTTTGATCATGTAAATGTTGATGTACTTCAATTTATTGTGTAAGACCAACAGCAACCCGACTTCTACTAATCAAAGGCTGTAGACACAAATTATTTCATTAGATCTCATTAATGTAACTATTAGACTTTAAGATATTTTAAAAAAGATTGTGAGGTGACTTATTTCTCATATAATTGAGTATGCATTCGGCTAATGTATGTAACAGGCTGCCATAACAGGCTGTAATGATTACAGGGAATAATTACATCATGACCAAGCTCTATTACTATAATTAAAATTGAAGGCCAGTTCTGACTGGGAAACAGCTGTTCCTTTTAGTTGCTCTTTAAATTTGAGCCTAGCAACAAGCACCAGCAGGCCTTTAGTATGGTCTAGCGATGTGCATGGTGAATGCAGCTAATTTGAGGATGAGGCCATGTTTTTATGAATGATGCACTATGGTGATTTGCAGATAAGGAGACAGTGGGATTAGGTTGGATAAAAAGGTGAACAATATAAAAGCAGAATCCTCACAGAATTTACAGTAGTCTGGCTGCCAGGGTGCTCAGGTAAGAAAGATTCTTTAAGGTATGCTTCTGGTTTTGTTCATTTTCTCCTGGACTTAATTAAATGATATAATGGATTGGTAGTTTACGAATTTTGTATTCAGAAACTAGAACAAAAGTAGATTTAAGAACTGAAACACTCCAGCAATGCCATTCAATATGTTCATTTGCAGTAATAAATATATACCTGTTAAAGGAATATGCACCTTATATACTGCTCCTTTTTCTAAAGTTGACTTTAAAAATGGACAGTAACCATTATTGCATTTGTGTTGTTTTCTGATTTTAGCTTGTCCAGAGACATGATGTTTGCTGCAGTATTAGTTGCTGGAATTCTAGGCCTTCTTGTTGGAACAGCTGTACCTATGTGTGTCCCGACAGAATACACTCTCTATGTTGAAAAGCAAGAGTGTGACTACTGTGTGGCCATCAACACCACAATGTGCATGGGTTTCTGTTTTTCCAGGGTAAGCCACCTGTTGTTTAGAGCAAGTTTGTAAACTAATGTGAGCACTTATCAGTAAATGCTAGGTCTTCTCTGGCATAGGTAGAGGCTTGTAGAGTTCCCAGAAACATTATGATGTTACAAAAAATGTTAAAAGTTGATGCGATCCTGTTTTGCTGCAAGAAAATATATAAACAAAATATTGCTGAGCCAAAGAAATCAAGACTGAGCAGGTTCTTGATTTTTCTTTCTACAATTGTATTTTCATTTCGCCCTAAGTAACCTAAAAACAGCAACTTTAAATAGCAATATTTAAAGTTTAATATTTAATGAAAATTAGTCTTTTGTTGGCTTTCTATAAAATCTAAATGTTTGTATGTCACATTATTTCGTTTGGTTTTGGTCAGTTATATCTACCACTGACAACATGAAACTACAAATCAGTGATAATAAAGAAGTCCAGTGAGCATAAGGTGAGTCAGTGAGCATAAGGAGGCAAGTTCATCAGACTGAAAAATGCGTTCATTTTTCAAAAGCACTGTGTGAGACTTCATAAGAAAAACTGCTTATTAGTAAGAAAAATGCACACTTTACACAAGCACAGACTTGCACCGTTATCTAGAAAAAAATGTGTGCAATTCACAAGAAGATCCTTGTAAAAGATCTTTTTTCCTTGTAATTTCTGTGAAAAACTAATACTGCTTAACCCAAGCCTTGCATAATATACAATTGTTTGTGCTGCATTGCTAAATAAGAACCATTTCTATTATTTTATTTGTATTTATATTTTTATTTTGTGATGCACTTCTGTTTATGTCTGTTACATGTTATGCATCTCTTAGGACAGTAACCTGAAGGAATTAGTGGGACCTCGTTTTCTAGTTCAGAGGAGCTGTACCTATCAGGATGTGGAGTATCGTACAGCAGTTTTGCCCGGCTGTGGTCCTCATACTGATTCTCATTTCACCTACCCAATCGCTCTTACCTGCCATTGCAGCATGTGTAACACACGCAGTGATGAATGTGCTCACAAAAGCAGATTCAGTGCGGCCAAGTGTTCCAAACCCGTCCAAAATTTGTATCCCTATCCCTGGCAGAGTGACTATATATAACCCAGCTTCAGCGATAGTTTTCATAACAGCTACATTTCAGAGTCAGTTTGGAGACATGAAGTGTTTGTTTTGACGTGATTTGAACATATAATAAAAAAAATGACACGTAATAAAAACATGTCTGCAGTCAACAGTAAATCAACTGTTTTGTTTGCTCAGCTGCTAAAATTTTATGAGCAGTGGTCTTCCATGATAGGCCTTCATATGGTCAACAATCTGGTCATCCTGAAAAAAAAATTGTGTTTGTTTATTAGCATTAAGACCAGGAAGCTTCTGTAAGGCATGTGTCATTGCCTCTGAGTATGAAGGTAAAACAATAACTACAAGTATGAAACCAGGTCAATGCTTAAAATAGAGCTTGCTAATCTCACTAGAAAAGTGGTAACACTGTTACTGTAAGTAATCCGAAGCCAGTTACATGCTACATTGCCATGCTGGCACATGTTTGTATTGGACTAAACTGATGCAAAAAAAACCCCCAAAAAACTTTATTGAGGTTGTTACAAAAAAGGCAAATCATACAAAACACACACACACACACACATTTACTATTTGCTTAGTAATTTGTACAGTATTATATTTTACATGAAATTATAAATGAAGATACAGGAATGTCAGTGAGTGTGTGAGCTTAATAAAAAGAGAGACTGCAACTTTAAAATGATGTTCAAGGGCACTCTAAATGGCTGCTGCTGTCGCCCCCTGTGGAAAAAGAATGCAGTCAAGATGGCGCTAGAATGTACCGCAGACAAGTAAGGGCAAGAAAATAATAATGGGGTTTAGACTTTAGTTTGCCCAGACATGAACGCTATCAGGTCTGAGCAAAGAGGAGCTTCGCCTCGACTTCTCCGGAATGACATAAACGCGGAATGCTGCGAAAAACTCATATGATTCAGTTGCAGGTCACGGGCTTCAAGGCACGTGCTAAATAGAGTTGGGAAACGAAATTCCACCATTGTCTGTCACCGATTGGTGGACTGGTCTCTATAACAACAAAACCCCGCCCTCTTTATTTTGTGAAAGAACTCTTTGTTACTTTTCGAGAAGAAAAAAAAAAATGAGAAGTGACAGAAAATGTATTATATCTATGTATTTATTCATACAGGGATGAGCAGTATTTATAATATATGTATTTCAAATGCGTATTTAAAATATAAAATAGGAGTTTGTCAGTTATATTTGACAGGTCAATGAAAATGGCTTTATATTTTGTATCAAAATAATTTAGTGTTTTAGTATTTTTGTAGTTTTAAAATACTGTGTAAGAAGTCTATATGATGACAACATAAAAATTATGCCATGATGATTGGTGTTTAGTAGTTTGCCCAGACTGGAAAAAAATTGAAAATTGAAAATTGATCCTTATGAAAAAATGTGGTCAAGGTAATAAATGTGCAGGCTGTCAGCTTTCATATTGATTATTTAATAATGGGTAAAATGCTAAATTGTTTGTTTTCAACTTCCAAATAGGTATCCAGTGATTAATAAATAAAAAACAATTTTGCCAAATATTGTACCCTAATTAAAGTTGCTGTTTAGTAGGATCAGGATTTTGCATACCATGGCATGAATGACTGCCTGACACATTATATGAATAATTAATGATTAATTAGTTAGAAACCAGTTGCTATGAATACAGGTGCCATCAGTTGTTTTTTATAAATGACTTGTTTGTCATTGAGTTAGTATTTGTGATGCAAAGTAGCCCTTCTTTATCAAACTAAATTATTATTCAATTATGAGACATCCACAAACTGATAAACATTAAACTGTTGATTACTTTAAAACTAACCTTCATCTGGAAGATCATAGGGAAATGTATGAATATTCGCTCTGTTAACCGGTTGCATATGTCAGATTTATTGCATGAACGCTATTGCTATCAAACATTGTTTACTTAATCAACTGAGTAAATAGTAGATAAAATAGGCCAATTGATAGATGGTTTGCGAAAGAAAAATGTCATGCTCCATTGTAAAAGTATTTATTAGTATTTAGCATATATATATATATATATATATATATATATATATATATATATATATATATATATATATATATATATATATATATACAATTTTTGTATATTTTTTTCTGTCAAATTTTTTTCCTTAAACATTACACTTATGGTTACTTACACCTATGGTAATTGTCAATGTTAATTTAATTACATCTGTTAATCAGATAAATTTGCATTGTGTGACCTTATAATATAGTGCTGACAAATTTTCCAAAATAAATTAATGGTAGCACATATGAGGAAAAAGTAGACTGACTGTCATTCTAGATGTTTATGTTCGCTATAAAATTTACTGTTAAATAACCAGCAGTTTCTCCCTTCTAGAAATATTGCCCATAATATGCATTTAATATTTTACTCATCGTTTTGGCATCTCCAAGAATATGACTATTTCCATCTTTTGTGCTTTTTTCTCTTGCAATCACATTAGATGCAGATTTCTGTGTCTGTCAACAATTGAACAAGTCTATGCTTTTGGAAGGGGAAAAAAACAATACAGATAAAAGTTATGGAATATGACTGGAGTCACTGTAGGCCCTGTGTCTAATGGTCACTGGCATTTCTGCCACATTCCTGATGGCCAGGCGTAACACAATACTGGATTGTCAGCTGACATAGATTTACATATGCTGGCTGAAGTCTAAAAGACTGACAAATTCCTTCATTTAGTGTAAAAATAATGTATTAATTTTTAAATTGGATTATAAAGTAGTATTACACAAAGCACTTTAAGCAGGAACTGCTTGGTAATTTACTTTATAGGCTTGCGTCTAGGTAAATAAGAGGTGCCAATAGCAAGTAAAAGTGTGCAAAAAAAGCAATCAAATTTCACATTAACTGTAATTTAAACACACACTAAACGTCTGTCTTACAGTGGTATAAAAATGAACTACTATAAGACTGTTCTAATACATTGTTATGTAAGACTTATTAGAGCTGCTAGAATGTTCTAGCTGTGTACATAACATTGTGACTATGATGAAGGTGCTATTTCTGTATGTCTGGTGCTGCAGATCATTACTTGACTAGAACTATGACTCTTTTACAGTTAAGAGATTTGGTTAATAAGGGTATTTTGTGTGTGTATGTATGTAAAGCATGTTTTATTTTGAGTTGTGTATAAAAGGTAAACCAAGCTTGTAATATTTTCTCCCTTTTCCAGACATAGGACCGCGCCCAACTTTGACAATATAGGTAGATTTTTCAGAATACTATAATACAAGACTTCTACAAAAAACATGATAAGGTGCTACTATAAATTTCAGCGGTTTTAAATGCCAATCATTAATGCATCACCGATATTAAAATAAACATCCTTTTTAAAAGAATAAATTAATTAAATGTGTAATTTGACACCACACATGAGCTCAGGCGGTCATTCCTGTGACGCAGAGTGAAGGAGATTATTCTGATTGGTTAGGAAATGATCACGAGGCACGTTGACACCGCCTACTATAAAAGCCAGTGGAATTTTCCAGCAACTCATTCATTCAAATTCCGTTTTGAGGACCGGTACAGAAGCGCGCCTTTTAGTATTTCCCAATCATTGTCGGTGTTTTGGAATCGATTAAAGTGGTAAGTGTTGCTCGTAAAGGTGGCAAATTTTAGTAGACGATTTTCCTGATCACTTTTTGTTAAAATTGTGTTTGGTTTAAAATCGGATAGCTTTTTAGCTAACACGTTAAACGAGAGTCGATTATATTGATCATTTCATGGATATTAAAAAATATTTTGCAACGTTAATTTAATTCAATGTTTATTTGGCTAATTTTAAGTGATTTTTACTATCTTTATTGTCATAAATGACTTGACCTAGACAGCTAGTTGTAGCATTCCGGCAATGTGTCCTGCTAGCATGCTAACGCCCATGGGACTGTGAGGTTAGTCGGTCGGCCAGGCCAGTCTTCCGGGGTCATGGGCACTTGTGTAGTACAGATATTTTGTTAAACAAATAGACTGCGCCTTTCCCCCCCCCCGAGGTTTTTCGTACAGCTTTCAGGACCGTGATTGTATTTAGGCCCTTATCTTGATGTCGCGTTCTTTCATTTCTAGCTAACTGCCACAATGTATTACACAATAAATGCTATAGAAATAGAACCGAAGCTCGCGGACCGGCACGTTAGATATAAAAATAAATAAATGGTGTTAATAGCTTAATAACCTTTTCCTAAATTCGATTGTAGTTGTTCGACAAAAATTGGTTGACTTGTAACTCTTATGCTTAAAAGACTTATATGGTCAGTTATGAAGATGGCGGTGTACATTTGCACGGGGAGTGTGTGATGTCTGTGAGCTGCCTGGCCGCTGTCCCTCAGGCGCTAAATGTAGCTCAGAGAGAGGGTGGGTGTGTGTGTGTGTGTGTATTTATAATACTGCTTTAATGCTCAATTGTCCTATTTCTGTCGACTTTCAGATCCGCAACGTATCTATCGTCCATCATATTACATTTCAATAACACTTCCATTAATTATCCACATTTCCGAAGCTTCAACATGTCTAAGCAGCAAATCAAGTATGTGTAAAACATATATTTTAATTTGGCTTGAAATTCTTTTTTTATTATAATTTTTTTCCCCATGTCTTTTGACATGACTTTCAAGCACCACTATGTCTGGTGTTACTGTTATAAATTTATTTGATTTTATTTTTTTTGATCAGCCTCCCAGCCAAGCTCATCAATGGTGGTATTGCTGGTCTTGTTGGTGTCACTTGTGTGTTTCCCATTGACCTGGCTAAAACACGACTCCAGAACCAGAGACAAGGTCAACAGGTCTACAGGAACATGTAAGCAACCCTGTTTCCTTGTCATTCCTGGTATTCCAGTATCTGTGCTATTCAGGGAGCCCTTAAGAGCCCTGGCTGGTAGTGAAAGAGTTGACTTTGAATCTAGTTTAGCTTGAGGTGGCCTTTCTCACCAGTATCAGTGGTTGATCTCATTTTGGAATGTGTAACAGATGGGTATACTCTTCATGCTTTTTTGTCTATAGCTTCTAAGGTGTGGAAGGTTTTTGAATAGGGATTAAAAACCCTAGGGCCATGTTATCATTTGCGTATAAGTAAGCATGACCATATTTTTACATAGTCTTGGAATGCTGACAACATTTGTCTAACATGGTTTTCTGTTTTAGGATGGATTGTCTAGCAAAAACTGTACGATCAGAGGGGTACTTTGGCATGTACAGAGGTAAGGTTCATTTTATATTAAGTGTTTCAAGTGGTTCATGCTAACAACAAATCATTGGCCTTTGAGCAATAGTAGCTTATAACATCTAATTTGACAATGTCTATGCGTTTATGCTATGCAAGTGGATACTTGTCTCTGGTCCCTGATGACAAAACCAGTTAACTGGTTTTATGTAATTCAATAGCAGGGAAACTCTTACACATAGTTGGTAATTTCTATATAGAAAAGTATACCTGTGTCTGTGATGTATGAAGCACAATTGAGTACCAAGATCATTTTGCTGCACTTACTTGCCATCTGCTAGACACAAAGCCTATTGGAAGAGTTTACTTGGTAGTTCTGGAATGAGGTAGCAGAACTTTGAGCATAACAGCCCATCTTTGTATTGGGTTGCCGCTTGATGTGAGGAATGCTGTTTGTTTGCATCTGTGTTTTTTCATGTTACAGACATGGGTCCCCGCTGGGATAGTGAAGGCTAGCCGATTAAGGCGCAGCCACGCTGGAGGCAAATCATTTATCATGGTTCTGTCCACTCTGCTCTATTACAATTAGGCACAATGTGTTTTTGTTGAATTTTTTTTTCCTCTGTGTTTTCTCCATAGATTACATTTCTGTTGAATTTTATTTTGCTACTATTACTAACTCCCTTGACCATGTATTGTAGAACTACATTCCTTACCATTTGCTTTCCTAACTGTTCCATATGTATTACTATACGTTAACTGCCAGCCACTGTCTCTCAAGTCTCTTTAAGTCAGAGGGACTTTTACTTAACTCTTCTTTCTCCTTCATTTACATGCCTGCTTTTTTTGTTTTCTAATTTCACCATTATTATAGATATTTTTTTCTTTTTTTTCCCCCCACCTTGTATAATAATCAGTTTTTGTTTACTGGTTCTAAGTTATATTATCTGAAATCCCTCTTCATGATCATTCCATAGTCTTTTGAACTTTGCTCATGTCCTATTGGCCATTTACTAATATTTATATATATATTTTTTCGAATACATGTTTTTGTTTGTGGTTTGATGGTGGTGGGGAATAGGTGCTTTTGAAAATTTGTTGCTGTTCTATAGACTTAAATTGCTGTTTTTGTCTTCTAGGTGCTGCAGTAAATCTTGCTCTTGTCACACCTGAAAAGGCCATCAAGCTGGCAGCCAATGACTTCTTTCGTCACCATCTTTCCAAGGATGGGTATGCAGTGCTTTATGAAATTTGTTGGAACAGTGAATACATACTGCATATCTTGAACATTGTATTGACAAACATTTGCTGTGTTGCAGGAAGGGGCTGTCAGTGTTTAAAGAAATGCTAGCAGGTTGTGCTGCAGGCATGTCCCAAGTAATCATTACTACTCCTATGGAGATGCTTAAAATTCAGCTACAAGATGCTGGAAGATTAGGCAAGTTTATTCCCTTTGCTTATGCCATTTAAGACTGCAAGCTGATTCGTCAGCTCTGTGGAACCTTTTAATTGCTGTATTTTTTTTGTATAGAGAATATTTGCGTAGCAAAATGTAACTGTATATTTGACGTTCTTGTAATCCTTGCAGCTGCTCAGCAGAGAATGCCGTATATCCTGAATTCCAATAAGCTTATTCAAACAAACACTTTGCTGAGCCGCTCTTATAATGTAGTGCCAAGCTCTGCTGCCCAAACCATCTCTGCAACACAGATTGCCAAGGAGCTTCTACACAAAGAGGGCATTCAAGGTCTATACAAAGGCTTAGGGGCAACACTGATGAGGTAAGCGTAGCATATGTGTGTACCAGATGTGAAATTTACCTGGTTTCCAGAATCTCTAATTCTCAGCACTTCATGGAACATTGATGTGAATTAGATGTTCTCTTTGCTTCCAGAGATGTGCCCTTCTCCATCGTCTACTTCCCTCTTTTTGCTAACCTTAATCGTTTGGGTAAGCGTTCTGAAGATGGTGTGGTGCCATTCTACTGGTCGTTCATGGCTGGCTGTGCAGCTGGTTCAACTGCTGCAGTGGCTGTTAACCCATGTGATGGTGAGTGAGGTTTGTTTTTGTGTTCCTCCCCCATTATTTCCTGTTTCTACACACACTCATTTCCTGCTCATGTTTCAGTGATAAAAACAAGGCTTCAGTCTTTGAACAAAGGTGCTAATGAGGAGACGTACAACGGAATTCTCGACTGTGTGAGGTAATTATTCAAACCACCGATAGTTAGATGTTTGCCAAGAAATTCTTATTATTTAATTAGGATGTTACTGGTTTGGTATTGGGTCAAAATCAGCAGACAATTCTCAGATTAAGTCAGAAAGTAGAACAAATGTGGTTTATTTTCACATCCATTATACATGGTTGTTTTAACCAGTTTGCCCAATATGTACAAGTTGTCCATTTAAAATGTAAAGCTAAGTAGTCTCAAAGTTTTTGATAACAGAAAAGAAATGGTGTTTGTCATATCTAATTAGTGCTTGTTTTTGCATCTGCTTTTTTTCCCCCTCTCTCTAATTTTCTTAGCAAAATCATGAAAAAAGAAGGACCATCTGCTTTCCTAAAGGGGGCGAGCTGCAGGGCGCTTGTCATTGCACCTCTTTTTGGCATTGCTCAAGTTATGTATTTCGTTGGAGCTGGTGAATTTATTCTGGGCCAAAGGCCATTTAACCTCCTGTCTCCCTAAATCTCCAGAACAGCCTCCGTTGAATCTATGCTGGGGACTTGATACACACACAAGCATAAATATAGTCAGATCTGAAGTCAGATCAGCAGTTTTTGTCATAGTTTGTTTCCTGATCTGGTTTCTGGCCTTACTGCACTTCCTGTCTGGTTTGCACACAGTTTGTGTTTCTGTGACAAACGTCTTTGCACTTTTTGGAAAGAGCTTTTGCAAGAGGTGTGTATGCATGATGGTGCTCTACATCCTTCTAGAAGGATCTATAGGTGTTTCCCCTCAATGAGGGAGGACTGTGTCACTATGGAGGCACATATCAAAATGACTACTTCCTTTTTGTGCCGTGTCTCTAGTCAGTCATCTATTTGTGTTTTCCTGGATTACTTACTGTGTCATTGTATTAATGTTGTCCACTATTTAACATATTGTTTTAAATAGTAGTTACAGCAGTTTGGGTTTTTTCCATTCCTAAGTTTTCACTCTTAGATTGTGGGCAAAAGGATTTTGTGGCACTGAACATTGACACCCCTAAGTGGATGTCTAGTTGTGTGGACCAGTTAAATCAAAACGTGCCGTTGAAAACCCATTGTCTATAAACAAGGCACATACCATTATTGAGATTTTTAACTGTTCCTGATACAGTAAATAACTGTACCTAAAGCAAAACATTCTCTTTCCATTATTCCTTTAGTGTGATTTCCCCTCTGCAAGACTGGTGGTTTCCTTATTAATATGCACCAGACAATTTCAAATGGTAATCTACCATAATGTGGTGTAAAAGAAACCACTTCCATTTGGTTCCTAGAGGAGAATATCCATGAGTTTGGTTTCATTCCAGTAATGTGGAAGTGCTGCTTCTGAGTAAAACAATTACTGAATGAATGGAATATGTAACTGCATTAAATAAACATTTTAATTGTTGAGTATCATGTCAGAACTGTGAAGGTCCTAGACAAAGTTTTATGTGTAATACTTCAATGGCTCTTATGGTTAGGTATGTTGATGTAAACTGCAGTCAGCTTAAACATCAAGGTTATGAATCATCATATGAGTCGGTGTTTAACTGTTTTTGAAGACGATCATAAGGTGTTACAATATCATTTTGTACTGTTATTTGCAAAAAACGAAATAAACCTGAACATGTAGCTACAAAATTGCCTTTTAGATAATTTCTACAAAATGCATGCTATGGAAATCATTGACTATTTGTTAGGATTGGCATCAGGCTAAAGCCCTACCATCATGGTAGAAGTATGAAGCGGTACCTAAGTAGATAATAGAAATGTATGATATAAGAAAGTATATAGTTTATCATAAAAATGTGCCATGCTAAATGTAAGTATAATTGTGTGTGTGTATGTATTTATGTATGTATGTATGTGTGTGTGTGTGTATATATATATATATATATATATATATATATATATATATATATATATATATATATATACACACACACACACACACACACACACTGAGGAAAATAAGTATTTGAACACCCTATTTTGCAATTTCTTCCACTTAGAAATCATGTATGGGTCTGAAATTGTCATCGTAGGTGCATGTCCACTGTGAGAGACATAATCTAAAAAAATAATCCAGAAATCACAATATATGATTTTTAAACTATTTATTTGTATGATACAGCTGCAAATAAGTTTTTGAACACCTGTCTATCAGCTAGAATTCTGACCCTCAAAGACCTGTTAGTCTGCCTTTAAAATGTCCACCTCCACTACATTTATTATCCTAAATTAGATGCACCTGTTTGAGGTCGTTAGCTGCATAAAGACACCTGTCCACCCCATACAATCAGTAAGAATCCAACTACTAACATGGCCAAGACCAAAGAGCTGTCCAAAGACACTAGAGACAAAATTGTACACCTCCACAAGGCTGGAAAGGGCTACGGGGAAATTGCCAAGCAGCTTGGTGAAAAAAGGTCCACTGTTGGAGCAATCATTAGAAAATGGAAGAAGCTAAACATGACTGTCCATCTTCCTCAGACTGGGGCTCCATGCAAGATCTCACCTCGTGGGGTCTCAATGATCCTAAGGAAGGTGAGAAATCAGCCCAGAACTACATGGGAGGAGCTGGTCAATGACCTGAAAAGAGCTGGGACCACCGTTTCCAAGGTTACTGTTGGTAATACACTAAGACGTCATGGTTTGAAATCATGCATGGCACGGAAGGTTCCCCTGCTTAGACCAGCACATCGTAAGTTTGCCAATGACCATTTGGATGATCCAGAGGAGTCATGGGAGAAAGTCATGTGGTCAGATGAGACCAAAATAGAACTTTTGGGTCATAATTCCACTAAACGTGTTTGGAGGAAGAAGAATGATGAGTACCATCCCAAGAACACCATCCCTACTGTGAAGCATGGGGGTGGTAGCATCATGTTTGGGGGTGTTTTTCTGCACATGGGACAGGGCGACTGCACTGTATTAAGGAGAGGATGACAGGGGCCATGTATTGCGAGATTTTGGGGAACAACCTCCTTCCCTCAGTTAGAGCATTGAAGATGGGTCGAGGCTGGGTCTTCCAACATGACAATGACCCGAAGCACAAAGCCAGGATAACCAAGAAGTGGCTCTGTAAGAAGCATATCAAGGTTCTGGCGTGGCCTAGCCAGTTTCCAGACCTAAACCCAATAGAGAATCTTCGGAGGGACTCAAACTCCGTGTTTCCTAGCGACAGGCCAGAAACCTGACTGATCTAGAGAAGATCTGTGTGGAGGAGTGGGCCAAAATCCCTCCTGCAGTGTGTGCAAACCTGGTGAAAAACTACAGAAAACGTTTGACCTGAACGTTTAAAGGCTACTGTACCAAATATTAACATTGACTTTCTCAGGTGTTCAAATACTTATTTGCAGCTGTATCATACAAATAAATAGTTTAAAAATCATATATTGTGATTTCTGGATTTTTATTTTTTTTTAGATTATGTCTCTCACAGTGGACATGCACCTACGATGACAATTTCAGACCCCTCCATGATTTCTAAGTGGGAGAATTTGCAAAATAGCAGGGTGTTCAAATACTTATTTTCCTCACTGTATGTATATATATATATATATATATATATATATATATATATATATATATATATATACACATATATATACATATACATACATATATATACATATACATACATATATATACATATATATATATACATATATATATATATACATTCTTCTTCTTCTTCTTCTTCTTTCGGCTGCTCCCATTAGGGGTCGCCACAGCGGATCATCCGTCTCCATACCACCCTGTCCTCTATATCTGCCTCTTTTACACCAACTACCTGCATGTCTTCCCTCACCACATCCATGAACCTCCTCCTTGGCCTTCCTCTTTTCCTCCTACCTGGTGGCTCCATCTTCAGCATTTTTCTACCAATATAATTCATGTCCCTTCTCTGCACATGTCCAAACCATCTCAATCTCGCCTCCCTCACCTTGTCACCAAAACATCCTACATGTGCTGTCCCTCTAATAAACTCATTTCTAATCTTGTCCATCCTCGTCACTCCCAACGAAAACCTCAACATCTTCAGCTCTGCTACCTCCAGCTCCACCTCCTGTCTTTTACTCAATGCCACTGTCTCTAATCCATACAACATCGCAGGTCTCACCACAGTCCTATAAACTTTCCCTTTCATTCTTGCAGATACTCTTCTATCACAAATCACTCCTGTCACTCTTCTCCACCCACTCCACCCTGCCTGCACTCTTTTCTTTACTTCCCTAACACACTCTCCATTACTTTGCACTGTTGACCCCAGGTACCTGAACTCCTCCACCTTCTCCACCTCTTCTCCCTGCAACCGCATCACTCCACTGCCCTCCCTCTCATTCACACACATGTACTCTGTCTTACTCCTACTGACTTTCATTCCCCTTCTCTCCAGCGCATATCTCCACCTCTCCAGGCTCTTCTCAACCTGCTCTCTACTCTCACCACAAATCACAATATCATCTGCAAACATCATAGTCCAGGGAGACTCCTGTCTGACCTCGTCCGTCAACCTGTCCATCACCACTGCAAACAGGAAAGGGCTCAGGGCCGATCCTTGATGCAGTCCAACCTTCACCCTGAACCAGTCTGTCGTACCTACTGCACACTTTACTGCCGTCACACTGTCCTCATACATGTCCTGCACCACCCTCACATACTTCTCTGACACACCTGACTTCCTCATACAATACCACAACTCCTCTCTCGGCACCCTGTCGTACGCTTTCTCTAAATCCACAAATACACAATGCAGCTCCTTCTGTCCTTCTCTATACTTCTCCATCAACATCCTTAAAGCAAATAAGGCATCTGTGGTGCTCTTCCTCGGCATGAAACCATACTGTTGCTCACAGATGGTCACCTCTTCTCTCAACCTGGCTTCCACTACTCTTTCCCATAACTTCATGGTGTGACTGATCAACTTAATTCCCCTGTAGTTACTGCAGGTCTGCACATCTCCCTTATGCTTAAAGATCGGTACCAGCACACTCCTTCTCCATTCCTCAGGCATCCTCTCCCCTTCCAGAATCCTGTTAAACAATCTGGTTAAAAACTCCACTGCCATCTCTCCTAAACATCTCCACTCTTCTACCGGTATGTCATCTGGTCCAACCGACTTTCCATTCTTCATCCTCTTAATCGCTGCTCTCACTTCCTCCTTACTAATCCTATCTACATCCTGCTTCACTAACTCCACATCCTCCAACCTTCTCTCTCTCTGATTTTCCTCATTCATCAGCTGCTCAAAATACTCCCTCCATCTTCTCAACACACTCTCCTCACTAGTCAACACATTTCCCTCTCCATCCTTTATTGCTCTAACTTGCAGTACATCCTTCCCAGCTCGGTCCCTCTGCTTGGCCAATCGGTATAAATCCTTTTCTCCTTCCTTAGTGTCCAACCTCTTATACAGTTCCTCATATGCCTTTTCCTTGGCTTTCGCCACATCCCTTTTAACCTGCTGCCGCATCTCCTTGTACTCCTGCCTACTTTTCTCATCACTCTGTCGATCCCACTTCTGTTTTGCCAACCTCTTCCCCCTAATGCTCTCCTGCACTTCCTCATTCCACCACCACGTCTCCTTGTCTTGCTTTCTATTTCCAGATGTCACACCAAGTACTTTTCTAGCTGCCTCCCTCATCACTCCTGCAGTAGTTGCCCAATCATCCGGCACCTCTTCACCACCACCGAGCCCCTGTCTGACCTCTTCCCTGAACCTCACACTACACTCTTCCTCCTTCAGTTTCCACCATCTTATTCTTCTTTCAAACCTTACTTTCCTCCTCTTCTTCTTCGCCTCCAAAACCATCCTACAGACCACCATCCGATGCTGTCTAGCTACACTGTCCCCCGCCAACACCTTACAGTCTCCAATCTCCTTCAGGTTGCATCTCCTACACAGAAGATAATCCACCTGTGTGCACCTTCCTCCACTCTTATACGTCACCCTATGATCCTCCTTCTTCTTAAAATACGTGTTCACCACTGCCATTTCCATCCTTTTAGCAAAATCTACCACCATCTGCCCTTCCACATTCCTCTCCTTAAAACCATACCTACCCATCACCTCCTCATCACCTCTGTTCCCTTCACCTACATGCCCATTAAAGTCTGCCCCAATCACCAATCGTTCTTTCCTAGGTACACCATCTACCACTTCATCTAATTCACTCCAGAATCTTTCTTTCTCCTCCATCTCACAGCCAACTTGTGGAGCATAGGCACTGATGACATTTATCATCATCCCTTCAACTTCCACCTTCACGATCATCACCCTATCAGAAACTCTCTTCACCTCCACTACACTCTTACTGTACGCTTCCTTCAGAATCACCCCTACACCATTTCTCTTCCCATCCACACCATGATAAAACAGTTTAAACCCACCTCCAATGTTCCTGGCCTTACTCCCTTTCCACTTGGTCTCCTGAACACACAACACATCTACCTTTCTCCTCTCCATCATATCAGCTATCTCTCTCCCTTTACCCGTCATAGTACCAACATTTAAAGTACCAACCCGAACCTCTACTCTCCTACACTGCTCCTTTTCCTGCCGTCTCTGTAGACACCTTCCTCCTCTCCTTCTCCTCCTTCGGCCAACAGTAGCCCAATTTCCACTGGTACCCTGTCGGCTAACGATACCTGTGGCGGTCGTTGTTAACCCGGGCCTCGACCGATCCGGTATGAAATTCTCATTTGTGATCCGCATATTTGATTTGGCACATGTTTTACGCTGGATGCCCTTCCTAACGCAACCCTCCCCATTTACCCGGGCTTGGGACCGGCACTAAGAGTACACTGGCTTGTGCCCCCCTAATGGCTGGGTTATATATATATATACATATATATATATATATACATATATATATATATACATATATATATATATACATATATATATATATACATACATATATATACATACATATATATACATACATACATATATACATATATATATACATATATATATATATATACATATATACATATATATATATATATATACATATATATATATATATATACATATATATATATATATATACATATATATATATATATATATATATATATATATATATACATATATATATATATACATATATATATATATATATATATATATATATATACATATATATATATATATACATATATATGTATATATATACATATATATGTATGTATGTATATATATATATATATATATATATATATATATATATATATATATATATATATATATATAAAATATAATAAATATTACTACAATGCTGAATCAGTGGATGCTTGATGCATAAAACCCCACAATTGCCGTAAATTGGCATAGGTGGAAATTGTCATATTTAAAAAAATATTAGTCAAATAAAATAACTGATTTTTTTTTCTTTTGCTTGGCCCGGTACCAACTGATGGGTGTTTGGGGACCCTGTTTATAAGAGACATTTAAAGGACACAAATAAGTTGGGTGTTTAATGTCAGTGTAAATGGTACATGTTCATGCCACACAATACTGTGCTGCTGTTGAAATCTTCATATAAGGATTTAAAAATTAATCTTCATTTGGAAAGAATTGCTTTCAAAACCACTAAAACATTTCCATTACTTATATTCTTTAACTAAACAATACAGTACTACAGTAAAGATGGACATTTGCACACTAAATAAAAATCCATGGCATCAACAGAAAGCAAGTAGTATCTGTTTTTTACATAAACTATTTACATTTAGTCCACTTCTGTCATGCACAGTAGGAGGAGGAGAAGAGAATGCTGTCCAGGCATTCTTTCTTTGCATGGTAATATTTAAACTGGTCGTAAAATTCAGGTTGCGATCGTGACTGGTCTCCAAAATAATACAATTGTTAATTCAATTACACTCAGAATCAATGCAGTGGCAATGCAGCACAAACACAAGAAACAAAAAATGAGAAAACTGCAACAATATCTTTACACTACTCTATGCAAAGCCTTTAAATGTGTTGGCTCAGTGAGGTCAGGACAGGAAATTATGGCAGTGGCCTGTGAGCATCTATATGACTTCTCTGTTTTTCCGAATACCGCAGCATAGAACCATACTGAAGATCATTCCAATGATCTGTACACAAAACAAAAATACATTAGAATGAGAACACGCATAATGTACCAGACTATACATGCAGACTGTCCATATACTGAACATACCATGATCCCTGCAATGCCAACACCCACATATCCAATGATGCTGAGTTTCTCATTGAAAAAATCCTCTATGGCTTTGATGCAATCCTGGGGAACAAAAAAATTATTTTATAAACACTTTAACAACACTTTATTATGAACATAAGACTTAAAAAGAGCTGGTCTGTCCAGCTGATACACATAAAACTGAGGCTTTTGTGACCTCCCCTGGCTTTAAAGGATCAAGTGACACATGAAACATCTCACCATCTGTTCCTGCTCCTTTTAACCTCCCTACGTGTTTCTCCTGTCCTCAGTGCTTTTCAGCGCTCATCACCTGTCTAAACATAGCAACTACTGCCATCTGCTGGACGTATCAAGAGTTAAGGACAGCTAATATAATTAAAGCAACACTTTATCTAAATGTCTTTTCGTGTTCATAAACACTCCTGTGAGTGGTAATAGGATCCTAACTTACGTTGTTTTAGGTTACAGCACATGTGAATGTATACGAGGAAGACAAGAATGGAAGCATTAAACACATTGAACACAATAAACCACTAAACACAAGAACAAGACAATAGTAAAAATGAATTCTATTGGTGGAGCAGGGCCGTTTCTATGTAGAAGTACAGCTCAGCTCAGCAGGGTTTTTTCACGTTATCCATCACTGTGCCTGTTATTTGGTCAGTGCTGACAGTCTGTACTTCGTTAGTGTAGTTCTGTGTTCTATCACTTACTGTGCTCAGGCAATTGGTCATGATGTATTGTCTGTTTAAACCTATTTGACATTTAGCTTTTATAATTTTCCGTTTCCCAATAGGTGATGATGTTGCAACTGTGCTATAACTGGGTTGATTCTGTTGCTTTAGTCTAGTCTAGAGTCCTTGGGAATTTTGCATTATATGCTATTTATTCCTATAAGGAATGGATATCTGCATAATTCTAGTCTTGTATACTGAGTTTGTTGAGTTCGTATGTACCGTTATTACATAAATCTGTTTACAGGATCTCAATTAAATTGTTGGTCCCATTCTCCTTAAGCATTCCACTTGGTCATAAAAGGCAATCGGTCCTAACACTCGCTCACAAACGTTCAGTAACTGAGTCACGGTGGACCTGGAGCCTGGCCCAAAGCCCTGGGTGTGAGGTGGAGACTATGAACAAGCTGCTAGTTTAAATGGGCCAATTTGTCTTTTGTCACGTCGCGTTCTTACGTGGTTTAGAAAGGTGAAAGGAAACCAAATAACCTACAGTTAATAACACTTTGTACCTTAGTATTACCATCAGAACACAAGGTCTTTTCAGTACTTTTCTCTGAGCCTCCACAGCATAGCTAAAAAAGATGAAAACAGTGACTGTGAGTCATCCTGAAGTAAAGCAGCTATGATAGAAGTTTAGGAATAAAATGGGAGACATACAATTTGACGGTACAAGTTGGTGACTGTGTCATTGCCTTTTTCATTGTAGAAGTTTTTAACCTCCTCAACGATCTGAAAAATATTTAAGACAGAGCATCCATGTTTGTTGTTAGATACCATCAGCATTTATATTCAACTGCCCTGCAGAATGGAACGGAGATTGAATTACCTTATCTTTGTTCAAGAGGCCAAAAACTCCTGCAGCCAATTGTGCACCAAAAATGATCAGTAAACTGGAAAAAAACTAGAAAACAGACAAGAGAATCACATTTAGCTTTGGTTTAGTTACCCAATTTGACCATTTACCAGTTCTCACCCACTAGCTAACTCTTTTATTACACAACAGCAACCAACTACTAAGTAGTATGAAAGACACATAAAGCCAGCCATCACATATATTTCAAAAAGTTGTTAATTCTATACCACAGGTCCACGTAACACATTAAGAGAAAACTACCAACTGCCTAAGGACAAATAATTGTACTTCTTGAACTCTATTTACATAAATAAATAAAAAAACTAATTTATAAAGCAACTCTAGACTGCGTAAGGGTTTGTCGAGCGATGTATGGCTCTTACCCACCAATCCCAGAAGACACTGTGACTCCCTCACTGCTCCACAGCACCCGAAGAAACCCACAAGCATAATGATTCCTCCTGCTCCAACTAAAATATATACAGCTGGAAACAAAAAAGCAAAACAAGGGAGGCTTAGAAATGTGCAAATTATTCAAATTCACTTCCATGCATGCATCTGTGCAATTTAAAATCTCACCACAAGTGGGCAGCAAAGGGACATCTAATAGGACATCTTAATACTAGAGAAAGTGTCTATTTCATCTGGGGGTGGGTGGAATGGCAAAAAATATTATTTAGTGATTCGTCTCACGGCACAAAGTATTGTATGATACTTAGTTCACAGACTGCTTAAAAGCAAAACAAACACATTTGAAAAACATAAGTACATTTATCAATGGGAAACACAAGATGTACTTTATTGTGTGAAGGTCATATCACCTTGCTCCAATTTTAGTAACAGTGTATCGATATTTTGTGATTTGGAACCATTCCTCCATAAAATACACTCTACATTTTTTCCATGGTTAGTCCTTATTGTAAAAAACCCAGTCTGATTTAGAACAACTCAAAAAGAGGAACAAATGCCACCTGTCTACCTTTTCCGATAACATGTTACATCATATAAAGCTGTAATTCTACTAGTGTTTGCGGTGCGGTCAGTAAAAATGGAAAGAAGCTTTTTTAAACCATTTGTGTGGCAGACCAAAATGCAGCTTGAGTTTCAGTTTGAATATCAGGTACTTTCCCTCTGAACAAATAAAAGTGTTGCACCAAGGACCATAAAGTGCAGAAGTATAGCAGCAGCAGTGAGTCTGCTGGTTTAAACTGAGTTATAAGCTTCTGGTGTATGTAAAACAGGGCTGTTCTCAGTAAAGCATCCACAAAACAAAAGAAAAAATTAAAGGCAATCAGTGATAGAACATCTTAAACCAGCCCTTATGTACAAAACACATTCACCTAAGTCAACACAAGCTTCCCTGTAGTGTGCTTAAACACAAACCGCTATGACTTAGCTTCCTAACCAATTCATCAGGTGCTGTTTTCTCCTCTACGAGCTCCCAACACACCTAAAGCAACGTTTCACAACACAATTAGATTGGTCAAAACGTATCACTTTCTAATTGAAATTGATCATTTCAAACAAATTTAATTGATGAAAAATTACATTTAGCATTTTAATCAATTTGCCTTTCAGTTCCATGTATCTGATGAGCTTTCTTAGTGTCTTTATTTTGCTACTGGATTTTAAACTATGAATCACATTTTGTCTTGTTCCAAACCATATGCAGTATGATGCAGTGAAACCTTTTTTTTTATGACTGCTCCATTGCAAAAAACAAAACAAAAACAAAAATAGCAAACACATTCATACACAGTATTTATATCAGCATTTGAGATGTAGGAAGATAATGTTAAAGTGCAGCTGTACAAAATTTGAAGTGTTTGTGCGTGCAAAGAGGCAGTATAAGGTAATGATGATGTGCGTGTTTAACTCTAGTCTCTAGTCATTGGTGTTCTCCTGGGTGAAGGCCTAAACCGCCTGCAGAAAGAAGTCTCCTCACCCTCTCTCATTGTTGGCCTTAAGAAAGTAAAAAAAAGAAATTCTTTCAAGAACAGAGCGAACAGTGCACTGTTGGAATGGCTGAGGTCATCTCGGCTGAGCTCACCATCTACAGAGCTCGTTTGTCATGCCCTGAGCTGTTTCCATACCAGGCCGTGATGTTTCCCATCTGGATGCTCTCAGTGGTGCAGGTGTAAAAGTTCCCGATCACCTTGGAAGGTCTCCTAAGTGTAAGGTTAAACAGATGCTGACTAGCCTTCACACAGGACTAGTCAAATTCTGTGTGATGGTTACACCAAGGTTTCCACCATTGTTAAATTAGTTAATTGCTGTTCCACCACTTGCTAATTAACCCCACATACTGCACCATATCCCATTTGCCTTTAGTGATCATATCCTGCTTCATAACAACGATGTTCCCTTACTAGCACAGGTTATAAGAAGGTGTGTGGTGCCGGTGGAAGTTCCTTTGAGGACACTTAAAGACATTGTTGCTAGGATGGCATTGATTCTATAATTACAGCCCCTTGCTACAATGTTCATTTCAAAGAAATAAGCATAATTATAAGCACGATCTAAAAGTAAAAGTGATCACTTTAAAGCAGTATGAAAACACACAATAGTAGTAGACAGTAACTGCCTTAATAAAAACAAGCCTTTTTAATGGTGCTCTCACAGTAAGTCAGATAAATCTGGACAACCGTAAAGCATCACTGCTTTAGGTTTTCCAGCAAATCAAGACAGAAAAACCCCAGCTAGGAGTATATAAAAAAGACAGTCTTTTCCGCACTTTACTTCATTGTTAAAGTAAAATTTGGGGAGGCACAGAGCTGTTGTTTCCTTTTTAACACAATGAAGGGAGTAATTAGTCCACTGTGAGTGTAAGAGTTGAAAACATCAGGCCTCAGTTCCTCCCTTTACTTCCTGACTGCAACAGGGACAGAAGCATGCACCATTTTAGTCTATAAGAAAACGTCTGTGGATTACAAATGAACAGATTTGCACTGCACACAGTGAGAGCTCTTTCATAATGATTTTTAAAAATAATTTAATATTGTAGGAATAACCTTTGAGACTTCTTAAGAAACGATTCAAATCAGTAGGTCTCAGTAACGTAGGAATTACACCTTTGTATGTTTTGATAACATAATGAGTTGCATAGAAAAAAAGGTGATATAATGGAAATACAACCACCTGGGAGGAATGTTGCATCATCAAGAGCTTGCTACAGGTCTCAGCAGAATACAACTACTGACTTGTACACCATCTAATAATATTTATAAAGTTTCCACAGTCGGTATGCAAAAGCGCGGCTACTATTATCCGAATCTAAAGGAATTAAATTGCAGGAATTTGCACAGTAAACCTAAAAAACTCTAATTCATCATATAACACTTAGCAAACATGTCTTAGCCATGCACTAGCACAGCTATATATGAAATATATATAGCATTTAATGATATTTTAGTTTGTGTCATGGAAAATTAGTTTTTTGACAAAATTATTATTTTTAAGAAATAAACTTGAACTTGAACAACAGAAATATAGACCAATCTCTATATTACCTACTGTGCCACTGTCACACTTTTAGCACACAGGAAACAGGGTGTTTTTATAGTTACTGAAACAAATATCTCTCACTCTCTCTCTCACACACACACACACACACACACACACACACACACACACTACTGACTATTCCCCTTCTTTTTCTGTATAATATAACAGCAACTATTAAAACTACAATAATAATAATAATAATAATAATAATAACGAATATAATGAGTGTTAACATAAGAATCCTATAAGCCAAAACAAAACAAACCTAAAAACCTCTAAACATGTAAACCTCTACCTACAGATACACATCTGTGCCTTTCCATTTTGATATTTCAGCCTTATTTCTACAGAATACAAAAGGGCATTTGCCTCTCTCAGCCAGTACACACAAGCCCCTCTCCGTATTTAAGGTCATAAAGTGCCAGAGGTCTAGTTGGAGAACTAGTTCTAGTTCAAATGCACTTATACAACCTGAACAGTTATTTAAACTGAAACCTTAACCATTTTCTTGAGAAATACCAGATATCTTAAGTGTCTCATTCATCATGACTAAGCCCAATATTGCCTAGCCCCCCCACCACCACCACCGCCCTTTAAAGCACTGTAGCAGTTCTGCAATAACATAACGGTTCATTAGTCGTTTCGAGATATACTGTATCTCATCTTTTCGTTTGATAGCAGGAAATAAAAACAGTGGAAAAACACAAATATATCAATAGATATTATTATATCCGAGTCCTGTTGACAATACATTTTCTTTAAAAGGTATCTTATTTCAGGGTGTTGACCTTACTGGGGCTTGTGATCTTCTCTATGGGAGTTTCCCTGTGTCAGCTTAGGTTTCCAAAACATACCAGTAGGCAGACTCTCTACACTATAACTTTCAGCTTTGTGTGAAATTGTTTAAACAAGTGAACTATGTTTAGTGAACATAGTTTAGTGATTATTAAACAGGGAAAACACCCTGGATGGAAGTTTTCCCAGTTTAATAATTAATGAACTATCAGACAACATCCTCATACTCATTTAGCTTTTCAGAAACTTGTGCCCAAAGAAGTGGAAACCAATGGAAGTTAAACTACATGACCATGATTTTGTATTTATTAAATAATTTCATGCATATCTTTTTATAGTTTTTTCCTTACAGGTGAAAACGCCTTTAACTTTGGCTGAAAGGGCAGATATCCTGTTTCTTTGTACTCTCATTGGCTTCTGACTATTTCTGAACACTCTGTAGATTGTATAGACAATCTATAGATAGTATACTTTGCATGTCAATTGTAATGCAAAAACCCCAAACCGAACTGTAATTATCATATAGCTAGACCACAACCATTCATAAATGTATAAAAATTGCACACAACATTGGCATCAATGACATCTTCAGGTGATACACACAGTAGTTCTGTCCCAGTTAATAACAGTCTGCAATGAAACATATTTTAATACTCTCTCATTCAGATGTTCCTCAGAGGATAAAAGTGGCTGAAAAGGAGAGGAGAGGAGCTTCTTGTTCTTCCATAACAATGCTGGCACCCACATGATGGCCCTTATAGCCATTTGAGACAAACAAGGTTATTAACTGACAACTCGAAAGTGAAATCTGACTGCTTTTGGCCTGTCTCAGAGATATATATATTTATATTAAAGAATGTTTTAATGTAAAAGTTTTATGCTACTCACCAAAAAAGAACGTTTCGGGAGCTCCATTTTCCAGTAAAGAAGTTGTACTAGGATCAAACCTAAGCCACAGTCCCACAGCTAACACCACTGAACCGGAGAGCTGGACACAAAATGAGAAAATAATTATGACTATCGGTTTGTAGACTGTATCATCATATTCCTTTTGACAGATTTATCTATGGGTCATATGCATAACTAAAATAAAGTAAGTAAAAATCTAAACTTAAAACTTAAAGTAAACTTCCAACATGATGCCTTATTAGTGACAGACTAAAGATCCTAAAATATCTTGCTCTGAATCCAAATATCAGGATCAGTTTTCCAACAAACTAACTCTACATTAATTTCACGCGAGAACCGTGTACCATTGATGGCAGCGTCACGGCAGACATTTGTTAACAGAATGAGCCACATATAAATCTATTTAGCAAACATAAACTCACGTACACAATGTTGTCTTGTATCAGCAAATTACAGTAATAATAACCAGGACATAAATGACCTTACACGTTGTACCTAGACATTTTCTTGTGGTTCCAAGCTGATGGGATCTTTTAAAGCAAGCAATGTTTTTTTTTTTTTTGCCCCTTTATTCATTTCACTGTTCATTTGACTTTTTTCACAATTTTGCTAAACATTTAGGCTCTAAATGATGGCTGTTCTATCAAGTTTTCAGACATGCTACATCCAGGGTAAATGTGAATGACTTTTAAAAGTTCTTTTCATTTATCCCTGAACTCTGTAATAGAGAAGGTTAGCCATATTTTGTGTAAACAAAATCAAAACTGGCATTTCTTCTGTATTAATACTGTATAAATATTTATTTCATTTTCTTATTTTATTTCGAACAAAACACAATATAAAACAAAATATACAAAACACAACAAATGTGTTACAACACCAAAGAAAAAACACCATAAAACGTTTTATATATAAGAAAATGTCAGAAAAGGAGCCGGATGAAGCAAAAGCTTGTCAGTTAAAATTTTGATTCAAACCTTTTACTTGTCTCACAGTTGTTTTTGTCCTAAGTGCTACTACGTGGGAACTGCAAAGGATGGCATTGTTTTATAATGTTGGCTGGCTCCAGTATCATATTTGTTTTGTCTGGATTTTGTGAAATGGATCAGGCTTTAGACTTTGGTTCGACACAAAATTATTCTGGTTTATTAAAAGCCTAAAACATTTAGGCGCACAGGACATACCAAAAATACAACCCTTCCTTACAAAAATACAAAGGGAATCAATGTTTCTTCAACTGAGGATTAGCATTCTGAGTAAATGGGAAACCTCTCATTTAAGGTCACCCTGCCACTGTAATCATCAACAGGCAGCCCGTGCCAGTCTCACAGGCCTCTGTCGTCACTCCTGTTCGAACTCTCCAGCCCTGGCACTAATCCCACCATGCCATTATGCCAAGGGGCCAAGACAACAGTTCACTTCTCTAGCGTACAAATTTCGAGACAAAGCTAATGCTGTCTATTGTTTGAACATCGATAAAGAGATAAGCAACCACTCTTACAAAACCCCTCATTCCAGCATTTGTACACTGACCACTTAAGCAAATATAATGTGACTACTTTATTAGTTTGATGATAAAATCATCATGCCAGAGACAGCAGGAGAAAACTTTACAAGGTTTGTTTAGATCAGGTGACTGAATAGAGAATCAGAATTTGAACAAAATCAGAATTTACATATAATGTATTGCACACAACAGCAAAGATAACCTTTAATCTAGTCGACATTCAAACCCTGGAACTGTGTGAAAAAAAAAAAGAAACGTATTGTTATATAGACTAAAATAAGTCACAATAAATAAAGGCAATAACTTTACAAAGAACAGATGTAGATAAACATGTTGGCCATTTATCCTAAATGATAAAAGTTCCAAAAGACCGCTATGATACATTTAAATGGAAATGCATTAATGCAAAGTTTCCAGTAAAACCGCTCTGAAGCCAAGCATGAAGTTTCCATCAGCCATAGGCAAAATAAAAGCTATTTTTTACTTGACTACATGTGACTTGCTGCATCATGATGTTATTGGGTAAATCACCTACTCTTATACAATGCGTCATACAGATACTAGATTTGTTTGTTAGCTTATCATTAAAAAGTTTTCATTTACACCACAAGATGAATCACAATTGTTTCTGAATCCAAAACCAGAAGAAATATTAAGAACACTGGCTTGAATGGTTTTATCTTTTTACTTCAAAAAGGCAGACCTGAAGGTTTCTAATCTTGAGATATTTATAACAAATAAGAAAGAACACAGAAAATGTTGCCAATATCAAATTAGTGCTAATGAGATCAGGACTGAAATTTGAAATAATCTTATTGAACAATTATTTAATAAGAGTCAACAGTCCATGGTTGATAATTGATATCAGAAAATGTTAAGTAGTTAAGTATATAAGTATCTGTTTATAAAGTTCATAACTTCAATAACAAAGCATGATTATTATCGAATTCATGAATTTAATTTGATATCTAATTTATGTCCAATGATGCACAATTATGGTTTAATTCTTTTTGGTGACATGTTAAGCCACAATCACTATTGCAAAAACATTGTTATTCACAATAGAACATATCAAATGTTAAAACTGAGGAATATACCATTTTAAGGAAAATTTTTGTTGTTAAGTTTCAATTTGATGGCTGCAACATGTCTCGAAAAAATTGGGGTAGACAAACAAAAAAGTGTTACCAAAATATCTGGAAAAGTGTTTCCAAAATAAAAAATAAAAAAGTTGGAGGAACATTTTTGCAACTAATTGGGTTAATTGATTACAAGTAGGTAACATGACTAGATATAATGAAAAAGTTTCTTATAGAGACAGAATCTCTCAAATGTAATGATGGGCAGGGGTTCAGCAGTATGTGAAAAACTCTATCTACAAATTAATAATTTTCCTCAATACAAAATCGCAACAGGAAATAATATCAAACACTTCTAAGAACTTAGAGAAATCTTTTTGTGAGAGGGACAAGGGCAAGAATCAGTAATGGATGGCCCTAAACATCAGGCCTTCAGACAGCACTGCATTTAAAACAGGCATGATTCTGAATGGACTCAGAAACAAATCCAGAAATAATTGTAAACCGTGCCATTTACAAATGCAGGTGAAAACTCCATCATGCAAAGGAGAAGCAATATGTGAACATGATCCAGAAATGTCTTCTTTTGGGCCAAAGCTCATATAAAATAAACTGAAACAAAGTGTAAAGCTGTTCTTTGGTCAGATGAATCAAAATGTAAAATTAAAACTATGGACATTTGGTGCTTCATGAAACAAAAAATACAACAAAGAATCCTGTATCAGACACAAATGGGACAACGTTCCTCTCCCAAAACTCCAGCATCCGGTCTCCTCGGCTCCCAGACTTATATACTGTTGTTAAATATACTTATTTACAATTTTTGGACCTGGTGTTGTAGTTATAATTTCCCGTGTGAATGTTCTCCGTCTCATAGCTGTGTAC
>NC_139575.1:20588950-20651450 GCF_946808225.1 Silurus aristotelis | reverse complement strand
ACTTTACTGATATTGGGTTTTAATACATTCAGAATGCATAAGCAAATAAAATACAATGAACATTTAAAGTTTTACTTTAACCCACAGTAAATCAGGTTTCCGTGTAACAGGCAAATGTGCTGCATTAGGGGGCGATGCTGTGCCTTTCATAAACTTACCCTGGCTTTCCATTTCTAGAGTTTTATTTGAGCAACCTTGCTTGCTCTGCTGGTGTGTTCTTATATATTGTGTGTAACTATTTTTACTCTTACTCAATACTCACTTGATTGCAATTGATTACTCAAATCATATCAATTTAATTACTGTTTCATGGATTTTACTGTATCACTGACTTCATCTTTTCCATTGGGAGCTGTTCTATAAACAATTACATCTGAGATGTTTATTCCGTTTATCTTATTTAGAAAAATAAGATAATTATACACACACACACACACACACACACACACACACACACACACACACACACACACACACACACACACACACACACACACACACATACATACATACATACATACATACATACATACATACATATATATATATGTATGTGTGTGTGTGTGTGTGTGTATGTATAATTATTATTTTTTAAAGAAAGCACTTTTTTAATCAAGTCACTGTAGGCTCTTGTGTAGTTTCACAACCTTCTCATCCTCCAGCGAGTCTGTGATTAGATACGTTTTGATCTACAATGCATGGGGACAAAAGAACAGGAAATCCGGTGCCTACTGCTCATTCATCAAAGAATATTATTCATGGTGCCATCAAAGAGAATGGGATATGGGGTTGAAACTGCATGCGTACCCGATCTCTTTAAGCTGAGTATTGGCTGATTTAACATGTTCTATGTGTGTGTGTTTATGTGAACGTGGAGGTCTGGGTGTGCATGGTGGAAGACTTTTGTTTAAAATGTCATGGTAACCCTGGCCCATAGCATGACCCTGCCAATCACACAAGACCAACAAGAGTTAAAAAAAATACATCATTAGTAATCTGTAAACCTAACACTTGTCTCTGTGAGTAAAAATGATCTGTGATCTTTGACATCAGATATCTAAGTAGTAGGTTTCCAGGTCCTCAGGCATGACCTCATTATTAGGCCATGACTTTTTACACCCTGTCTTCTCGAGTTCTTCCTCATGGCAGAGGACGTTACAAACTAAAAAAAAATGCTTGATTGGAACAATACTGTTTGTGATGTCTGTAATTGTATTAGATTTGAAAAAATAATTTCCCAAACAGTTTGATCTGGAAGGTCAACTCATTCCTGAGTGTCTTTGTTACTGTAGCTCTACTGAGCCATGGAACATTTTTTACATTTCAGTAAATCCCCTTGTGTTTATCTCTCGTGCATGAAAGAAACATACCATCTGGAGCGGGTTGTGAGGCAGAGCTGACCATATTGATTCCCTCAAACCTAGTTTCATTTTGTCTCCTGGAGAGTCACTCAACATGTGTTGGTCATATTTTGAGGCAGCATAAACCACACACCAGACTTTTTTTGGAATGTGCCCCACATATGGTACCATGGACTGTTCCTCAGGTCAGAGGCTTTCCCTTAACCTTATCCAATAAATCAGGAAAATAGTTGAAAATAATCCTTAAGTGTTCCTGTGCTGTAGTAGTACAGGGTGGGCCACAGAAAAGTAGCCCGCCTCCATCGCCAGACAGACGGATAGTCTGCAGAAAGAGAGCAAGTGACTCCTCAAAAGAGTTATAACATCCTGATGCTTTTTCACCTAATAAACATAGAGAATTAACATAATCTCACATTTTATAAATCACACCACTAAGCCCACAGAACACAGAAAAATAATAATGCTTCAGATTTAATAAATAACAAAATAATGCATAACACATGCAGTCATCATAAACAAGCATTTTTGATCTGTTATCTCTGTAGTCCGCATAGTAAACTACGCATGTCCATCATGAAAAATAATAGGATACTATGTTCTGCTACAGATTTTTCCACATGGCTCTCGAATAGACTCTCATAAAGCCAAAGAAATAATAATAGTATTAAGGCATATCAAATGATCGCCTTGTTCATAACCTTTAATTGATGGTACCGATAACATCAATATACGACATCAATAAGTCAACCTTTATATGACATACTGTCATTGTCTCCATGACTTGCGGCTGAGCACACACACACAGGCTACGTTGATCCTAATAAGTCTCCAAGCCACCAGGTTTTTAAAAGAAGTCAGTGCTCTCACAAATGTATGAGAGTTGGTGCAGTATGAGTTCCAGTGGCGCACATCAATCCCAAGACATCCAGAGCCCCCAGTTCTGGACTCGCTGCACACCGTTTCAAAGAAGTACTGCTTTTTCTTAACATCATTGATGTTGACGTCAGGCAGCACAGTTACCTCATTGCCTGAGATGTCCGTTGCTTTTGTCTTATTACCCACCCAGAAGCTGACGCTCTCACACACTGAGTACACGCCACGGTTCTGCGGCTGTCCTGCCCGCCTCTTTGTCCTGTCCTTTGAGCCCTGGTGTTCTGAAGGCTCTGAATCGGGGGGGTGTTCACTGAAAAGCACGCGAGGTGACCGGTACCGCCTCTTGTTGAAGAGTTTGGGGTCCACTGTGGGAGTGGTATCAGATGTCTGCTCATGCTTGCTGTCCTGTGGGCAGATATCGCCCGCTCGCAGTGCCAAATTGTGGCCGCAGAACAGGAGCAGCAGAGCTAACATGGACCACCGCATGGGCAAAGCAGGACCTAGAGGAAAATATGGCCGCATGTAAAATAAAAGTGTGATAGAAACATTGTAATATTATCACAGAATATTTTAGCAGTATAAAGATTTGTCAATGACTAATTACTAAATATTTTATCAGGTTTTATGTAATACAGAAATAGTTATAGAATGTGCAGCACAGTAATATACCTGTTCTTATGACAAATGTTAGTGCCAGAATTGTGGTTATCATGTATTTAATGAAAAGACCTTAAATTGGACTACATGTATCAGTTTATTCAAACAAGTGAAAATAACACAGTAAATATCTAAGAATTACAAATAAAATGTAAAATGATTTATCATCTATAAAAATCACAAAAGCACAATGTATTTTATTTGTTTGATTACTTTAATTGACAGAGTATTTAATTATTGGTCTAAGTGATTGATTAAAAAAAGATACTACAGAAGGTAACAGATAATCCTTTATAACTGAAAGGATTTCAATTATATTTTATAGATTTTTTGATATCCTAGATTTTATTTATATTGTAGGCTTGTTTACAGCCTTAGCAGTGGTAAGTTCTCATGTCTTTACACACATACTTTGGAAAATATGAGCGATTTAGTGTGTATGGTTTTGATTTTGCTAGCAGAAAGATAAAAGAAACAATATGTAGAAAGAATCATATGGCTTGCATTTACAGCACACCCTTTAGTCAGTCTACCCTGCTGTTCAAGAAAATGTCACAAAAGGTTATAACCAGGTGTGACGCTGCCTTGAAATTCTAAGCAAAATAAGGGTATCCACGCAATGTATTTTTAACTTCATTATTTTATGTTATTAAAAAATATTCTGAATATTGCTATACACAGGTTTTGACATTATGTTGGATAGTAAGTGTTCTGTATTTACTTATAGGTTTTGTGAAAACAGTTACAGTTTGAATAACAGTCCATATTCTTCTTTATATCTATGACTGAAAGAGGGGTACATTTGAAAAATAAAAGAAATGCTATCTATAAAAATCACTCTTTACTTTCCCTTAGTGAACACTTAACTTTCTGTACAAATACACCAGAAATAAAAGCTACATCAGAGACTGTAAAGGCGAGTTAATTGATTTTTTTTTTAAATTGCTGTATTTGATCAATACTGTGGACTGTGCATACCTGTGAGACGTGTCCAATGAACTCGTCTTTCCTGTCTGGCCTCAGGGGGAGTACTGGGGTTTCATAATGGTATGAGCAGCCAGTGTCAAGTCATTAGCTTTTACAAGCTCTCTGTTTCTGAAAGACAATGAGCCCAATTATTAAAATATCTGAGGAATTTCACAAATATTTCACAAAACATTATCTTCAGTGACCATATTATCAGGGTTGTTGTGCCTTCAGGGTCAGTCCCAGGCACGCTGGGGACATTTTATAAAAAGACACAAATATTTTAGAAATATGTAATCTTTTACACACAAGTGAATGAAGTTAGGAAATTCTATACATTTTTAAATAAAAAGTTATTTACCTGGTGATAAGTCGTAAAAAAGGAATCATTACTAAAATGACTTGCTGTAGTAATTTGAAACACACCTCACACCTCTCACACTCATGAAACACTTGAGTGACACACAAGCAAACGTAAACTAGTACAAAATTTACTCCATCACCACACAGCCTTATCAGTCTAATGCCACGTATGCCGACTATGAACTGTGTTTTTTTTCATTGCATTGTTATTATAAGGTAGCTTATTTGTGTGTCTGTCTGCATTTGTGGTTTCGCTGAGCGGATCTAGAAAAACCTTAGGTGCTGACCGAGCACTCATTAGCTGGAATGGAATGTAGTTAAATACAGTAAAGGGCCACCAATGGTCCTGGCGACATGAAGAACCTAGAGGATTCACTAATCTCTCACTAAAACCACAGCCCATATTCATATGGTAACAGTTCCATAGTTTCCCACTGGCCCACCTTTCTAAAGGGAAATGTGAACCCTTCAGTCGCAACCACACACACACACACACACACACACACACACACACACACACACACACACACACATTCTTATCTGCAATCATAGGCCTGTGAAAGCCACCGCCTGAAGGAAAACCCTCCATGAACATTCTTGTGTGAAAACACATGGATAAATTGTGGCTTTGTGTTGGCTCCAATCCGGCAGCCTACAGCACACAGCACCAGATTTCACAAAACGCATTAAGTAATATTAACTAAAACATTTATTCAAACTTTCACACACTATATGTCACCACTTCTTGAAGTCTTGCAATATGCTATCTTCTTTTTATGCAGGTGGCAATCCAATGTCCCACTGAATAATGAACATTATGCCTAAAAGGATGCATCTCATAAAGTTAACATAATGGTTTCTAAAATTATTTGTGTGAGACACAATTATATCACTACAAAGTGCTAGTTTGAATTCCTTTTATAAATCAAACGTGTACAAATGCACAAATAATCACAAGGCTTCGCTAGCTTTGGGCAAATCACTCAGCACTTGAGGACTTTTGTAAAGCTGACAAATGAATGAGCTTCCTCCTTATTGCATCCATTAATTATTTCTGTTGTAAATCAATTACACATACACGTACATTCACATATGTGAGGTGCTCCTACCATTATTCATGGGGAAAGCATTTAATAAGAAGAGGTGACCTAGAGTTGAATGTCAGTCTGCCCTTTCCTGTCTATTCAAGTTCTTGGGAAGAGATAAAAATAATCGTATAAATAAACTCAGAGCACTTTAGGGCACAGAATCAACTAAAAGACTGAATAGCAAATACTTTGTTTCAGTTCAATAGTAATAAAACCCTAACATGTAGTTCCCCTCCCTGATGATGTAGCTTCTTGCTGCTGCTTGCTGTGATATATGAAGAATGTCTGAATCAAATTAACACAGTGACACATGAAAACAAGTCTACGCATTATACCAAGTATGATACTGGTTCAGCTGGAGCCAGTAGTGTTTTTTCAAAGTAGTGTGCGATTTTTCACAACACACCTGTGCCACATCTCGTTTTGTGGACAAGCTGTAAACTACCATCGCCTCTGCCATGGCAAGGCTTGTCATTCTGGAATGTGGAGGGTAACTTCCCCAGTTAGACAGACAGGTCAGAGGTGTTTTGCGGCTGTCTGCATGTCTGTGTGTGGTCCGCATTGCTACAGGTTCAGTAACAGTCAAAACTGTTTAGACACTGATTCAGTGTGGTGAGAAGAGAATATGGGTAAATGAATATCCAAACATTTCAAACTGAAAATGTTCAGCCATCTTCAATTACATTTTTAAATAATAGTAAGATAGCAGAATTAGTGCACTGATATACTGCTAATTCATTGGACTGAATACATTTTAAAAAGGATTAATTGTATGTTGGCAGCAAGCATATTTCCCCACTCAACATGAAAGGATAAATGATCATTTTAAAATATGTTGCAGATTTCAATTATTAAGATCTTTAACAGCCTTTAATTAAATACATATTGACAATAATTTCCAACTTGGGGATCAGGAGTTGTGCATTTCTAAACCATTAGCTGCATTTCCAGTAACAATTAAACGGAGGCTCTCAAATTTTTGGCCTGTTGATTAGTTCACCTCAGAGACTTTACCTCAGCAGAATTTAACAATTATATAATGCTTCACTGCCTCAACTGTTAAGTGTAGCCCCAAACAACCAGCTGCTTCAGATCATCCCTAAGTTTCCACTGAGACCATAATCTGTGCTGTTCACTTGGATACAGCTATAATAGCACATGTGTACAGTACCTTTCAGTTAAAATTATAAAACAAGTAGGGGATTCTTTTGGCGTTCAATCGTGCTGTATTGCTATTGTCTTTTGCCTCCGACTTTGTGGATACTTTGTGGAAGAATCACATATGCGTGTAAAAGTCAGGTGTCCCAACACTTTTGCGTATATAGCATTATATTATAAAGGCGATAACATTAAACAATGAGTAACTGCAGTTTACATAGATAATACAGTACAGTAGGACACAAACAAAATTAATAAGCTGTATTTCACGATTTCTAAACATGCATTATCTATTTCTTAATAAGGAAGAACAGAACTGTATTCTCTACATGATGAAGCCTGATTCTAACAATATATCAAATGGATATTATGTAGGAGTGCAAGAGAATTGTGGAAAATTAATACTTGTTCTCAGACAGGTAAGCCTGTAATAATTAGGTCTAAATTCATAAAGAAGCATTTCAAGGCAAAAAGGCATTCCAAATGGATTGGTGCTTCAGGCCATGTGCTTTAAAGAAAATTTTGCTTGGTCTGCCAGCTAGCTACAGCTTGCTAGGAATCTGGGAACTAAGAGAACCATTTTGCCCTTTGGCCATTGTTTAGCGTTAGCAGTCTACAGAGGATAATCGCATGCAATTGAGACGGACTGTCAGCTTTTCTATCTCAATGACAGCCTTTCTCTTTGTAATACTTAAAAGGTCTAATATGACTAAAAGCTCTTTTGCAATAAGGGATTCTATTCGGAAACGGTAGCTATAAATATGAGGACTCCTAAAAACAGGATGCCTATCTGTCAGGGCATGAAGGCTCAAACCAGATGTGTTGGACCCGATCACCAAAATCAGTATACAGGTAGAATTAAAAAATTAATAGAATGTAGCATTACTGTTCATCCAAAATCACATCTTGACTGATCAAACATTCTCTCTGTATTAACAAGTTGCTTAGGTCATATAAGTTTTGTCCAAGAAGAGTTTTCTCACATCAACCGAACCCTGTTATGCTAGCACCACTTAAAGCAACTGTGGACGTGTCATATTATTTAATGTGAAAAGAGACATGGTATCAACAGTCACACTTTCTTATGCATTTCAGGTCAGTACAGGTGTTAATAACATAGTGTTATATGTAATAACATGTTCTTAATTGTCAAATACAGACAATTATGCCTGTCTATAATTATTCTTGTTATGGTGCTTTATGTCCCTTGCTTATATTGTGTATAATCTCACATTAGGTCAGGTTGTAGGTGGTCAACCTTCAGCATGGGAATATGGAATCAAAAACATTGAGATAGGATTAATAATGAATACATTTGAAATGCAAACCATCCCAAATTTCTTCTTTGTCTAATTTATCTAGTGGTAGCCATGATTCCCAATACCCTGCCATGGTTTGTATCTGCCTTCTTTCCCAGAGCATCAAGCAATCTGGGAAAGTGAAGAAAAGAACATTCTTCCTCAGAGACACATGAAGCTAAGCATCATATCAAACTTCTCTTAACATATCCTAAGGCAGACAAACACACTCGAAAAGATGTCTGACTGAACAATCCTGTGTGTATGAGCTGGCATATATCCAGAAATAACCACTACTACTGTAGATTACTAAAGATGAGATGGTAAATGAAACACTATTCCCACCCAGAAAGTAATATCTTGGACCTCTGGCCATGAAAGTCAAGATTTAAACAGTTATCCCAGTGATAGGCCTCCTACACAAGAAATCAGAGCTTTCAAATGTTTTCTGCCAACTTAGAAAAATGTTTTCTCAGTAATATTGAAAAGTTGCGTCAGTGTCTTTTAACCCGTCAGATTTACAATTTCACATTTTGAGCCAAAACCTTTTAACCTAAATTGTATTTGTATGTTTGAAAGAGAAGAGTTACATGCACATCGTCACGAATCGTGAGAATCATTACTGTAGACAGTACACAGCTTAGAAAATAAATTCAGCTGTTACTTTCCAGGCATGAGGCCATGGCATTGGTTAATTTTATTTTAAGAATCCTCCTCTAAAAGCTGCAACCTTGGACAAAATCCTCCAGCAAAACAAAAGACATTTGCACTGTTTCAGAATATCTGGAAAGAGTAATGTGACATTAAAAGACAGCTTAAAAAGACGGATGGATGGCGTTTTAGGAACAAACAGGAATTCAGGTAAGTACAAATTCCTTAGGAATATAATTGTTTCTCAATCTCTGAGGTTTGAAAACATTCTCCATGCTGATTAGAACATGCAAAACCTTGTAAGACAAAGGTTATAAATTATGTCTGCTGCATTCAATATCAGCATAGTTCAGCTCAATTCTTTCAGTATGTGTTTAGGATTTAGTGCATGTTTTAGATGTTACTATTAGAGCATACGCTTGATTTATTGTATCTAACAAAAAGATTGACTAACTTTAGTCAAATTTATATGATCTACTCTGAAGTTTGATTTAAGAATATAAAAGTCATAAAACCGCTAAAGAAAACACCTACAATTACTACAATTTTCTGTCATTTTCTGAGTGTAAATGGATTATCCAATTAGCTGCAGCAATTAGAAAAACAAAATAAATCACTTTCAGTTTACTTAAATATGGCAGATCTCACCATAAGCATGTTAAAAAGTGCTTTACTTCACAGTGCTGGAATGCATCCTCAGCTTTGCTCAATTTCAGGTTAAGCCATAATGGGGTACAGAAAGAGGCACCGAATTTTAGGGCTTAGCTGCCTACAAAATAAGTCGTCATACTACACCATTAACAAACACTTGTACTTTGGCACTTCTTCACCCTGGTCTTTTCCAGATACTACGTCCCAGATGTTCAGATTTACATTATACTTCATAGCAGCTGTATACAATTGTCTTCGCGTCCTCAAAACATTTAAATTAGTTGTAAAGTTTAAATCACACACACAAATCATTTCCTGCACACAGCAGAGAAGATGGTTCACCACAGCTAAAATATACACAACTTCAAATAAGTTGTATACATTTCAATGGTGTGCACTGTTTTATGTTGATAGGTAAAGACAGTTCTAATTAGGGGTGTAAGCAATAAAATATACTGCAGAATACAAAATACCATTCAACACAAATGCCCCATAACGTGACGTCAAATTGTTTGGGATATTGAAGTCAAGTTTATAAATGAAACAAAGTAATCCATTGTCTTCACTACATATTCAACTTTTTTTACCTTGTATCAAAAGTTATTTTCAAGTTTAGTCACGATTTCAAATAGGCAATCTTTCATTTCTCTTGACGTCATATGGTGTATAAATCTGGTGTCTGTTAAATACTGATAATGCTTTCATATTATATATGCTCATGTAAACTAATAAAAACTATTGATTATGAATTAATCTGATACTGATTACAATTTAAATACAAAAACTACAAGTTACATGCTATTTATGACATCTGTTGAATATAACTATTAATAATAATAAACTTTTGATATGATGTGTGTAAAATATTATTCATATGAAAGAGATTAATGACAAGGTAGGAATTGCAAGGAATAGCAAGATTTTTTTATGCCTTGACAATAAGGTTAAGAAATTCCTGTTAGGTCGTGAAATGAGGGAATACATCCCAGCACAGCAGAAAAAGCAGAAATGAGAGACTTTTGGCTTTATCCCAAATCTTAGATAAAGGCCTCTAACTTATTCTAACAGTTTACAGAACAGTGGAAAAAGGATGTGTGAGAGAGGTTCTTATGGGGAAACACCTGCATCTCTTGAACCTATTTCAGAGGGAAAAAAGGTAAATATTCCAGACAGTTTATATCAAATTCATGATTTACTGCTGTACAGGGACAGGTTGCATACAGTCATGGCCATATTTATTGGATAGCTTTTAAATTAAAGCCATGTGTTGGCACAGTATTCTACTCAATGGATGCTGTTTTTAAACAGAACATGATACAGAATTTACTCTAATATGTTATACAACAGTGCATCAATAACTTGGCACCGGTGTGCTTGTATCTAATTTTGTCCCCCCTAAACTAAACAAGGGTTTCATCCCCTCTTCATTTTAGTGACAACAATTATATTTCTTGCATTCTTTGAAAACATTAGTACACCGCTTAATCTGAAACTCGGTAATTGACTCTCAGTTCTTGGGCAAAGTGTTTTATTTTCTTAGCTTGGCTCTGGGGCCACACATTTCTTTTCTCCAGTTTCTCTTCTTATCCTTTGAGTAATCCCCAGCTCTGTAGTGGGAAGCCCTGAGGTCAGCACAGCAAACTCTCTCAGGTCTGCCGTTGTAACTTTGCGAATTATTAATACTGAAGGATTTTTTGTTTATGAGTCACTGAATGATGATCTAGGTGTGCCATGGTGTGTGTGTGTGGGCTTTGGTACCTTAACCGATGTAAAATTAGAAGCTCAAGGGCAACTGCACTATTTCAGTTTTATTTCATGATTTATTTAGACAAGAACATGTTTAAATATGTCAGTTTAATTAACATTAAATTGAGTGTAAAAGTCTATTAAATGCCCTGCTGTGCATAGATGAGTCAGTGGGTATTTACTAAATGTCTGGAAAATATCAGTGTTTGACCTGTGTGCCAGTGAGATAAGCAGAGACATCACCTTAACTAAACACCGGGTCAAACCTTGAGATATGTTTATATTAGCAAAAGAACCTGCTATTGTGTCTCCCTTGCGTTAGCTTACGTTAATTCACAAATAGCAAACAATCATAGAAATACAGTTGTACATTTTTTTTTTGTACTTCATGACAGAATCCAGAAAACTTAACATTCAAAACCTGTGCAAATGTTCTTGGTTAACATGCCACCATGTATGCATATCAAAGTTCCACTCCATTGCTTGCATGTGTGCACTAGGGATGTAATGAGATGTAATGGCTCGTATTTATAAATAGATAATGAATGATTGAGGCATGACCGGGGCGTAACTGAGACGATGCTCTTTGTGTTATAAAGGATGGTGATGATGACTAGCGACGTGATGACAGTCTGCCTGGAGTATGATCATATAGAAGACAAGAGCAACAGATTTCTCCTGCTGCCAATCTCACATCCTTTCTACTATATGACTCGAGGTAATATGAGTCATGTGCATAGAATGTGTGTGTGTGTGTGTGTGTGTGTGTGTGTGTGTGTGTGTGTGTGTGTGTGTGTGTGTGTGTGTGTGTGTGTGTGTGTGTGTGTGTGTTTGAGCCAAATTTTTCAAGGCAAGAAAAGTATTTTACACCCCCTACAACCAAATAAAAATCAGAGAATCTGAGAAGGGAGATTCATGTAGAATACTGCTGTACGTAATGTCAAAGATGAACACAATCACAATGAAAATAAATTAAAAAATGTTGGTATTCAAAAAACAAATCTGGAATATCCCACAACATATATAGTATACAGTATATAAATGGGAAAAGGAAGCTGATTGTCAAAATTGTATTAAAGAATTGTTTGCATGAATTATTGAAGAATTGTTAACTTGAGTCAATTCCTTGAAAATAAATAAATAAATAAATAAATAAATAAATAAAGCTAATGAAATATATCACAGCAAATAAACTCTTACAAATCCATAAGAAGGAAAGTTTGATTCAAGCAACAACTGGATAACGTGTTCTGTACAGAGGGAAAACAGTGGCTCAAACCTCAGATGTCTTTCTCCCAGTATTCAGCACTTCTTGTCATTCCTCTTCTGACACTTTCCAAAGTGTTGTATGTAAACTGCTGACATTCCAGAGTTTTGAAGTTAAAAAAAATTCCAAACTTTATTCTTCCATTAAATCCCAAATTCCAGATCAGGAAAACCAAATCCTTCTGTCATCCAGTGCCACACTGCTCTGTAGTGGCTGAGAAACAGATTGCTGTGAAAAGTTAGAGTAAGAAGTCTGTCTGAGTGCCTCCACAGGAAAAGGGCATGCCCCTGGTCCTAGTGCCTGACAAATTATTATTATTGTACTCATTATCCAACTCGGGCTAATACACAATTCATAAGCATTCGAACAAGGGATATTTAGCTTAAACAGCTCGTTTAAAACATTCCATCTGTTGATGAAAAAAAATTAATAAACGATGCAGATGTTAGCTTCTTGAAAGAATAAGTCCAAAGACCTAAATTATATAGACAAATAGATAATTGCAATTACAAGCATTCTATTCATGACTCCAGCTAATTTTGTTGCCATACTGCAGGTAATATCAGTTTAGTAGGGTGTTGGATAATCATAACATTCCAAAACAACCTCAGTGTATTTTGGCATAGATTCTACTCTGGAACTGCACACAATTCTTCCATCAGTTTGTGATTTTTCTAACACATCTTCCCCAAAATCATCCATAGGTGTGTAATTAAAAGACTTGATTACTATAATGGCATATCATTATCATACTGGTCAATCATACTGGCCATTCAGTGATATATTACACCCTATAATGGGGTCATTTTCATCCTGAAAGAAATGCGATTTCTTTATTTCACTATTTTTACAGATAGATTACTTAAGGATAAAGTATTTTTGTTTTTTTGTATATTTGTAGAATACTTTTTAATATAATCTAATTATTGCTTGCATAGAAAGACACATTGAGATTTACAGGTTTCTGGCTAGTAAACCCTTGTTTACCAGCTTGACTGTCATTCAATATTTTTCGATTCTCACAAAGATACCATGTACAGACAGTATTTGAACTCAATTTCGAATGCTTCCAAAAGCCGTGCACTATTGAAAGCATATGTGCAGTGCTGCACAGATTACCAAAGAATTCTGAAGAAAAACCAATATAATCTCTGTAGAGACTACCTGAAAATTCTAGATCAGAATCCATGGTAGTTCATTCGTCTAAAACATTGCTTTTAGATTGCAGAGGTGAACTCTCGTTCAGAGATGTGAGTTGTTCCAGAGCTTTTTTGGATTATACATGGCATGTGTCCAAAAGGAATACACTATCAGGACACCAGTTTGGTGGAAATAAAGTACTGATATGAACATAGAAACTTTCATACACTTAGTCTTGTTCTTAAGTTTGTCCTTCTATTGTGCTATTTAAGCTCTAATAAATACAGATGGTTTCTTGCTGTGGCTTACATAATATTGTGGTTGATAGTCAAGAGAGCTATATTTTAATACATTATCCCTCCAAAAGCTAGCGCTCTCACTCAATTCTGTTCTGAGCTTTTTCACTCATGACAGATAATTAACATTGGCCAATTTGCATTCCTGAGGTATGAAAACATATTTATTCTGGTCTGCAACCAACAGATATTTCCTGAATAGAAACATTATTTATCAAGTGCTTGCCAGTGGTAAATATCAATGTGTCAAGAGACATTATTTTTTTTTTCTATCTCAAATAACAGGCCTCTGTGATTAAAACATGGTCACAACCGTAGCTGATAAAGTTCATTAGTGCACATTTCAAACTGATCGTGTTCTGTTGTTCACGCCAATATCCACTTGTGAAGAATATACAAATTGAACTGTGCTAGATATTAGCCAATAGGACAGTTTATAGTGTGTGTTGAAACAAAGCTAAAGCCATGAGCTTGCATCTCATAGATTGTGTGACATTATAACTTATAGAGACAGTTGAAATTATAATCGATAGACCGAAGTATTGATAAAAAAATGAGAAATTTGTTTCCAGCATAAATAAATCAACATGAAGGAAGATTCACACAGCAAGCAGTATGAAAAAGGAGACCTGGTTCAGTACTTGTCTATATGGTATTCCTGTGTCTGTTCTTGTTCCTCCAGGCTTGCAAGTTTCCTCTTATCTCCCAAAAACATGCTAGTAATTGGATTGGTTAAGGTAAATTGGTCCTAGATGTTGCTGTGTGCGCACACGGGTAGGGGGGGGGGGGGTCACTGCACCCTTTAACAGGATAAAGTTATTACTAAAGATAAATGATTGATAAAAAAAAGCACAGCACACTTTTAACTGCTGAGATGTATTTAAAACATCTTCTTACCTTCCTAGGGGCAGGATTAGTCTGGAACTGTTGCATTTCCATTTTAAAGCTGGTGATCATGTTTTTAAAAGAAAGCGTTATCATTACATCCCTGAGTCTATTTTAAAAGTTTTTCTTAAGTCTGCCTTTCATGTTCTCTGATGCTAAAGGCTTGGACAGATCTGATGTCGCATTTGTGTTGCCAAACTGTACTGAAAGAGATATTGTATACCCTTTTCTATAGAAGTCTGGTCATTTAGTTTAAGGTCATGACACATGACATATTTATAAAGATGAAAGACAGTTACTTGCTGGAAATGAAATAAATAACATAAACTTGTTTCTTTAAATTTCCTGACATTGTTCATAATTGTTTATGCAAAGGTTTCAGAGATACACTCAATTTGTCTTGAATTACTGAATAAATGTGTTGAATGAATGTCTTGCAGACCATCAAATTCCAAGTTCTGTTGTTTTGACTCTTGCTGATTTTGGCATGTATTCATCTGTTTTTTGTATGTTACTGTTGTAAGGAAAAACGATTTTACTTTCATTTTTATTGATCATGTGAAACAGCTAAATGCATTATTTTTGATAATAGAAAATATTATAAAATACATTTGATAAATGAAACTTTGTAATAGAGAACAGTTGTTTTACTTTTGTCTGCTCTTTGTACCTGCGCTGCTCCGATGTAAATATTGTTAAACTGTTTAAATTCATTCATTCATTTTCTCCCGCTTATCCGTAATTCGGGTCGCGGGGGCAGCAGTCTAAGCAGGCCTTCGACTGCTGCCCAATCCTCACAGCACCGTCCCTTACGGTCCCTCCTGCAGGTGGTGAGCCCACGGGAAGAACTGTTTAAATGTTCTTCTGAATTATAGTTGCGTTAATCATATATTGTCTCCACAATGACTTTTGTTTAATCCTGCTTAAGACCCCTTTGTTCAGTTTATTCAGGGTAGGCCTTATTTTCTCTTGCTATTGAACCCAAATCCTGCAAACACATGCCTAAATGCTGTAACTTTATTTAAGCTTGTTGCATATAAGGAATTTATAAACTGGTGTATACATATTGAGTTGCAGCAGTCTGTGTTAAACTTATTCATCAGGAGGATAAATGAATATGGGAACATCTTTGTCACAGGACCTTGGCTAAAACTTTTATGGCTGCTCAGATTCTGGGATTTGATCCTTACGTCCCATTGCCTGTAAAACACATTTCAAGGACTGAAGAATTGCTTCAGTGCCCCATGGCCTCCCATCTATCATGACTGACAGGTACCTATGGACATGCCACAGGGTAACAGGTAACTGGAGAAGGAACATCACTCAAGCAAAGACAAAACATTTTTCAACACAAACAGTGAGGTCAGATGGATGTGCATGGCTCAGATGAGGTCTGTGGTGGCCACTTTGAGTGCTCATCTGACATAATGCTCATTTCAATTTTAAACTAATATTGCAATGGAAATGTTTTTAATTATTCAAAATAATAATATATTACATTCCGGCCCTGATATGTAACAAAATGACATGTGGATTAGCACAAATCTTATATTAGTATTAGTGTAACAGTGCATTAGCGCTGACATAGTCAGGACCCTTTAACAGACTGATATGCCCTTTCCCTTGTGTTTGCTCTGGTTAATGTGATCAAGAGAAAACTGGTCTGCCTTCCACAAACCTTACCTGATTGCAGACACACTGCTATAAGTACAACCAGATCCTAGAAACGACACTGTCTGTTTGTGCTTATATGCCTCAGATGAAAAGAATTATCTGATCATTTCCAGGTATCTTTTCCTCATAAACAAGCAGATCCTGTGCTTAAATTGTTTTTCTGTTATTAAAAAAACTGCTTCTGTTATTGGTGTTGTTAATAATGATCAAATTAATGTAACTGAAATTTGGTTAAATTAAGGAAATATGGTAAGTCAGTCTATATAAATATGGTAGCTTATAGCAAAGGAGAAAAACGAGCCACAGGCTTCCGAACTTAACATTCAGAAAACATTATAAACCAATAGCATACCTATTAAATTCTTTTAACTTTCACTTTTAGTCTTTTTCTATTTCTGCATAGCAGAAGCTATTTTATTTAGAATGGAAGTGTGCCCAAATACCGTGTTTAAAACCTAAGCTTAAGTACCCCACTTAGTTACTACAGCATTCTGACAAGTGTTTTACACAGAAAATTCTTAAATTACCATGTGAGTGGGTGTAGATTTGTTCAGAGTGATCATGAAAACTGAGTGAACTTCCTCTGTGACTTTCTCCATGCTATATAGTTTGAGTCACTCTTTCACCCTTGTCCTTCTCCTAGACAATATCTGCGTTGTGTTAAATGTAAAGGCCATTTTTCACACTCGGTTAAAAAGAATAGTAAAAAAAAATTATGTATTCCGGATGCTCTGTGTTCTTTTGGAGGCAGATAACTTCCTCTTTTATGTCATAAAATCTTGGTCTGTATTTATCCATTTTACAGATTTAGATACCGTACTTATATCTCACCTATAACCCTTTAGTGTATGGAATTCATGCTTTTGGTAAATCAGAGACATACTGAGGAATCCAATAATGGGGCTTGATTTTTTATGCTAATAGCTATCTATGCAAATATTCTGTATGAAACGAATGCTTGTATTTAATAATGGAATGAGTTAAGCAGAAGTGTGTGAGTGATTTCAATGGCCTTTTAACAATTTTAAATGAATCAGAAGCTACTGTTTAATGAATTACCAGTTTAGCCAGGATGTCTTAGATATATTCAGCCTGTGAAATCCATTTCTTACTATATATATATATATATATATATATATATATATATATATATATATATATATATATATATATATATATATATATATATATTATTAGTAATGTAATATAGATAATTTATTTCATTTTTTGTAAACAACATTTTATTTTTATTTGAATAAAATTTGTAGGTAATAGTATTCTTGGGGAAGCTATTTTTTAATAGCAGTTTTGTGAAACAAGGTTAATGTGTTTTATCAAAAACTTATGTACATACATTGTTTTGAAGATTTGTAAATGGAATCTGTGTTGGGACACAGTGAAGAGCACACCACATGGACTGTAACACTCATATGCTGACAGACACCTGTGTAGACCTGCCTGAATGGAAATCAGCTTAGTACACACAAACATGCGCAGGTGCTATGACATATCGGTGACACAGGTGCACACACACACACATGCGCGCAAGCACAAATGCACACATACATGCTCTCTCTCTCTATCTCTCTCTCTCTCTATCTTTTTTCTCACACACACACACACACACACCTGCATGTATTGTCATGTATCATTTACATAAGCTTTTCATTCAGAGGGGCAGTATTTCAGTTCAGCTTGATATTATTGTCCAATACCTTTTTATCTCTCTTGTCAGTAGAAAAGAAAGAGGGAGATGATTCTTACAGGAAAAAGAATTACAGAAGACAGATGAACAGAAAAGAAGGCAGAAGGAATGAAAAACATAGTAGCACGCACCTGTTTCCTCAGTCGTACTCTTTGAGCTGTCAGTTAATTTCCTTTTTCCAGATGTTCCATAGGTTTTCCGGTGACCTCCATGACACAGGCAGGCAATGAACATCTGCCAACACGTGTTATCAGCTTTTACAGTGAGGCCTAGTAGTCCAAATCAACACCTTTTAGAGGCATGTGCTTCGACCTGTTGACACCTGATAAATGGGTTAAAGAATCATATCAAATATGATATGAATAGTACAAAGAAAATATTATTTGTTTTGTCTAATGGTTTATTATGCTTTTTCATGGCTGGGATTAAGGCATAACTCTCATTTTAGAAATATGGAGAATATATACACTAAATCCTTATGATGAATTCCTGACATTTGTCAAATAATATATGTTGAGAAACTACTCCTTATTACTAGCTCTTGAGAAGTAACAGCATTCAAATTTTAGAAACATGAAGGCAATCCAGAGGTCATCCAGCCATTACAATAAAAGCTTTTTTTCAATTTTCAGTGGCAAATTACATTAGAATTTATCTAAAGTGTAAAACCTGACTTCTGATTTTGGCAAAAAGATACAGACGCTTCTGTGATTATGAACTGATTGCAAGTCAGAAAGTCAATCTGGCTTGCAAATGGGTTGGCCTCTTTTGGCCTCTTCGATTGCAGGGGTGGTAGGACACACAGAAACACACACTCACACAGACACATACACTATTATACTGGACACTGACTGCTGTGTGGCCAATCCTTTACACCCTCCCCAAAACAGCCTCAGCAGATCAAGTGACCCCTTTCACCTCTGAAACCTAAGAAGTGATCAAAAGAACTGCCATCTCTTAAGACATACAAAGGCCTTCCCTATAATGCAGAACATGAACCCTTGCAGAGTACAATGAGTGTCATATACTACACTGTTATCTAATTTCATTCAACAGAGTAGCAAAGTATTGATTAAATGGTCCAATGACATGTCTCTTCTGTTATGATGGTCATCATCTTTTGGGTCAAATTGAATGGTAAAGCGAAGTGGTAGCTCAATAGTTGAAACATTGGACTGAGAGGTCGTGATTTTAAATCCCTGGGTCCTTAGGAAATGCCTTTAACTGCTCAGCTGTATAAATAAAATATTTGTAACTCACTTTGAATAAAGGCATCAGCCAAATGGCAAAGATGTTAAATATAACAATATTATGAAAAATGCTTTAATTTCATAATGGTGTGGGTGTATTGTTTGACATTAAGTAGCAGAGAAAGTTGTTCAGAAATAAATTACAGGAAATATAATAGTAGTTTTCCTGAAAGGCAGTTAATGTCAAATAAATCACTCACACATGGGACACATTCATCACTGAATTATCTTAATCATTGTGTGTGCTTTCGTTTCTGACATATATTTATATGTCAACAGAAATTCCTGCAGGTTCCTACGGGCCATCTGCAGATGTGTTGATACTGGGTCGTGCTTTGCCTCCTACACTTTTCTCTTGTCCTTCCCAAATCTGTCCATCTGTCCGGTGCTGAGGGAACAGAAGTTGAGAACAGGCCTCTTGTTGAAGAGCCTGGTCAGGTTCAGAAAAGCAAACCCCAAAATTCCACCCTGTAAAAACGCCAAGACTCTCCCTGACAGCACATCATATAGGCCGATGTGCTTGATTAAGCATTAGAGTTTTAAAACATGTCATGGCATTTGCCTCCCATGCCTACATTCCTTAAACGGTGTCCTTTTCGTGTACAGAAAGAGGAGGATCACGGAGTAATTTAACTGATTCTGAACTGCCCTATGGTATGTAGCAATTGAGAAGCGGCAGGATTAGCTTTCTGAAAATGTGGCAGCTGAGCCACTAATCTATGTGCTGCAGGTAAACATGTCTAGGCAAACTTAAACAGATCAGTCATGCTTTGCCGTTCTTTGCCTGAAAACTAGGTGTTATTTACTCATAAAACCATTATAGTCTTATTTCAAAATATCGTTTAATTATTATTTATATTATTATTATTATTGCTGCTGCTTCTTTTCGTGCTGTTGGATAAAAGTTTCATATTTTCAGTTATCTGAAGCCTGTAATGAAATTTCAAGAAAAGTCCTGCAAACTTTGTGACGTGATAGATGTAGTCAAATTCACTGTCTCCTGTTGGTATCATACAGTCAACATGTAGTATAAAAGTAAGGAGTAATAATATTTTGTGATACAGAAAGGTGCCCAGGCAAAAGAAAGACTCTGGATTTAGTCTGTGTATCCTCCTATAAAACATACACTGTGCATGTTTTACGTGAATTGGCTATAAGGCCTTAATTATAAGCTACATCGCTTCTTTTTCATTGACCCTTAGGATTGTTCCAGTAGAGGAAATGTGTCCATGTACATGTACTCCTGGGCTTTAACAAAGGGTTTATATTTCAATGAATACTCTCAGTGACTTTGTAATCTAAGCATTAAACTAAAGTTTATAGTTTAGTTATATAGTATAGTTTTTTGTCATCTTGAAAGCAGGCACACGTGTCCTTTATAAGCTTTAGGGCAAATAAAGCGTAATATTCAAATTAGAAAGGTTGGTGACATTTTTGTGTTTCAGAAAGGTATTCGACCACAAGAGGGCATTAGGTTTCCTATGTCTGAAACTCTGTTTTCCGACTTTTCCCGTACACGTCAGTGTTGTGGTACTAAATCAACCTGCTGCAGCAGTCAGCTACAGCCAGCAAGCTGTTCCAGCTAGCATAAAGGCCAACCTTCGCTGAATAACACATAAGCTTTTAACATAAAAAGCATGCTTAATTGTGCATGCATGGTGTTTATAACAAAAGACAAATTCTGATTTACAGCTGCAACGATGCAGGCATTTTTTCATTTATTCTTTTCCTTTTCTCACTTTGTATACTTATATATTATATATTATTATATACACTGGATTCTATAACTTGCATGCCCATGTTAGTAAAAGCATAAAGATGTTGGATGTTTTGGAAGGTGAACAGATGCCTAAGGAATGGAGAAGGAGTGTGCTGGTACCGATTTCTAAGAATAAGGAAGATGTGCAGAACTGCAGTTACTACAGGGAAATAAAGTTGATCAGTCACACCATGAAGTTATGGGAAAGAATAGTGGAAGCCAGGGTGAGGGAAGAGGAACCATCTGTGAGCAGCAGTCTGGTTTATTTCGGAAGAAGAGCACCAGAAATGCATTGTTTGCTTTGAGAATGTTTATGCAGAAGTATAGAGAAGGTCAGAAGTAGTTGCTTTGTTTGTTTGTGGATTTAGATAAAGTGTAGGACAGGGTGCTGAGAGAGGAGTTGTGATACTGTATGAGAAAGTCTGGTGTGGCGGAGAAGTATGTGAGGGTGGTGCAGGACATGTATGAGGACAGTGTGACAGCAGTGAAGTGTGCAGTAGGAACGACAGACTGGTTTAAGGTGGAGGTTGGATTGCATCAAGGATCAGCTCTAAGCCCTTTCCTGTTTGCAGGGTATCTCCAAGGGTGAGTTTATAAGGGAAAGGGAAAGGGAAAGTTTATAAGAATGTTGTATGAGCTAAAGATGCATCACGCTAGAGATTTTCATTGGGAGTGACGATGGACAGGATTAGAAATAAGTTTATTAGAAGGACAGTTCATGTAGGACGTTTTGGAAACAAAGTGAGAGAGGCCCAATTGAGATGGTTTGGGCATGTGCAGAGGAGGAACATGGGCTATATAGGAAGAAGAATTTTGAGTATGGAGCTGCTAGGAAGGAGGAAAAGAGGAAGGCCAAGGACGAGATTTATAGATGTGGTGAGGGAAGACATGCAGGTAGATTGTTTGAACAAGGCTTATGTAGTGGAGAGTAGGATAAAAAACGGATGATCCGCTGTGGCGACCCCTAATGGAAGCAATTTAAGCAATACATTCAAGGGTTTTATTTATAAAAATAAACCATTAACATTTATTCATTTGGTTAAAAATATCACTTAGTTGGTTCATATAGCCTTTCTTAGGTGTGCTCGATGATACAAACCTTTTGTGCTGCGGTTGTAACGAGAGCGCGCGAGCATCTCTCTGACCTTCTGTTTCACTTCTGCGCGCGCCAAATGCTGGCTTTGCACACGTGCACCAAAAAAAAAAGCGGCCAGGCATGCGTCCTAAGTGTGATCGAGTGGATGTTTGTGGAATCGTAATTCCGTCGTGGATTTCGAGTGCCTGATGGACCCCATAAGCATTACTTTGTCTGACGTGCAAATGACTTTTTGCTCTCCTCCCCTCCCATTTTCTAAGAAATGCCGCACGTGTTCTGTTTAACAGCAGAGAAGAAATGGGACGTGAACTCCGCCTATAGATGTTGCTATGGCACCACTGGCTAACAGAAACAACAGTAGACGCAGGTGTTACTGTTCTCCATTTGCTTTATATACAACATATCATACTATCACATGTCTGTATAATAAACTGGCGCGTTCAGCTTCCCAATCTATTCTGCTTGGACGGGGTCGAGAAAAATTCTAATCTTCTGATGCGTTAACATGCTGCGTGCGTAGCCGGTGAAAGGTCCCACGCGCCCTCGGGGGAAACACCGTACGTCATCGCGATAGCATGGGCGCACCGCGGGATTGGAATATTTTACACCGCGCTCCCGCCTTCTCCTTTCCGTAAATCACCGGGATAAGAAAATTGCCCACCTGCGCTGCAGAATTACTTTATTTTCATCTTGTTAGGCTTTTGTGTGTGTGTGTGTGTGTGTGTGTGTGTGTGTGTGTGTGTGTGTGTGTGTGTGTGTGTTTGAGGAGCTTGTTATAAACAAAGGCATTTCTCCCGTTAGATGACTGAAATAAAACAACACATTAATCAGCAAAACCCTGTATACAAAAAGCTGGCAGGTGTTATACTAATGAAGACATTTTTCATACTTCAGCTCTGGGAAGTCCCAGAGAAGAGGTCATTGGAAAGGCAGTAATATCAAACCCTGAAATGACACTACACACTCATCAGGATCAGTCATCAGAATTCCCTGCCCACCATGAGTGAGAACTCTCCTCCTCCTCACTACTATCACCTGCTCTTCACTATGGTACTATAGGCTGTAATCCAAACAAATGCAGCCTATTCCATTCCATTATAGATGTATAACTTTTCACAATTTACTACAATCTTTTTGTTTATCTATCTATCTCTTAGTGGTGTCATTTTGATTAGAATTACATTTAATTTAACTTCTCACACAGGCTAAAACAGCATATGATGAATTTCAGCTCTGATTCTTGCCAGATTTTTAAAATGTGGGTTTGTATTCTGCTTAAGATAGCTCTCTTGTGTAAGCTTCAACGTGATCACTGTATTTGGAACACTGCCTGAAAATTAGGTCCTCCTCATCAAACTGGTCTCCAAGCGAGCATGTTCAATTCCCTCCTGCTCCTCCTGTCACTCAAAGGCACCCAGAAAGGAGATGATTGCAATAATTAGTGCGTAGCACTAGCACTTGCTTCCATGGTTTGCTGTGGGAGATGGTGTGAGAGGAACAGCTGTAATCTAGTGGCTGCTTTGTGTTTTGAGCCCATTGCATTGGCTGAACATTCCCCCAAGAGCACTAAATCATCTGATAGGGAGTGGTGAGGTCGTGGTGACTGCCTGTGTTCAAGGCTTGTTCTGACAAATTTTTGTCTTTTTTTTTCTTTCTGGCAGCATCACTGATTGGCTCACATTCTGAGAACAGAATGTAAGGTTTGTGTAAACTTAATAAAGCTGATTTATATTTAATATGATTCTACTTATATTTGTTCTTAAATATTTGGTCAGTTTAAGGTTTGGAATGTGTAGTTTCAATCTGTATACTTGTGTGTGTGTATATTGCTTTCTCTACTTTTTATATGATTCATGGAGAAGGCCCTGATGCCTGCAGAAGATGGAAGTGACTCATGAGAACTGACCCACTTTTCAAAGAGAGCAAATCTGTGATATCTAGATCATGAGCATTAAGAATGAGTATCAGTGATACTATTGTAGGCGTGTCTTGCATAACTGGGTTTTAGTGTGAGTAAGCCAATAATTGTAAGCACACATCCATATTGTACACAGCGCTTGTTATGGTTTTAAATTGTTTTATTTTTTCTATATCATGTTATTTGCACAACCTGTCTCTCGGAAATAATCTCCATAAGATACATTATAAACATGTGTAATCGCAATAAATTTCCAGGCGGTGTGCTCTCAGTGTGTGTGATTTAGGTTTGGGTTTCTGTAATTAACATGTGCTTTAGTAAATCATTGAACATTAAGGACAAACACCTTTAATATATGTTGTGTAATATGGTAATTAATTATTAAAGCCTGATTTTTAATTATGTATTGATGTGAAAACAACAGGACTCAAAGAATCTAAATGTTCAAAATGAAATTTTATTAAAACAATTATCATTATTACATTTAGCACTAATATTAATCTTTTAAATACATTTATATAATATGCCAAGAAGTAGAGTATATGTGCTGCCAATTTATAAAAAAAATAATCAAGTTTCATTACCTTACTTTATACATGTTTGTGGCTTACCACTGAGCATCCTGTAGTATTTATGGATACAGGATACAGTTGGACACACCGCTTGTGCCTGTCACATTTCTGTTTGTTGTTGCTGTAACACCCACGTCTTTGGTGTCATGCTTGCATTCTGCTTCATTCTGCCAACTGACACCTGGTTTTGAGGATTTTCTTGGTGGTCATTATTATCTATGACTAATTTTTTTTAATTAGTGTTTTTGTTTCTTGTGCTTTGCATTGTTGTCATTTGGTGTCCCATGCATATATAATTCCTCTCAGTGCCTCATTCACTTATCACAATTGCAGGTATGTACAGTCATGGTTTACTTTATTAAGACCACCTGTACATGTATACACCTGTACATTCATGCTGTTATCCAATTAGCAATACTGCATACAATTGTTTAGACACTGGTCAGGTAATGGAGAATTCTCCATCAGAATGAAGAAAAATGTATATTACACACAACTTAAAGTTTACTGAGAGTTTACACATCATGGTGCAAAAAACACCAAAAAAACAACCTTTGCACTGAGGGTTTGCAGATGCTCAAACCAGTCTATCTGGCATACTAACATCCATGCATATGCAGGTGTACAGGTTTCTATTAAAGTGGATGGTGAATGAATATTTTAAAATGCTAAAGATTTTCTGGATATGTAGAGACGTTCTGAAGATGTTCTGGCATGTCTTACTGTCATTCATGAATTATTAACCTGTTCTCTGCATATATTAAAATTCTATAGAAGTCTCCCAGCGTTCCTCACATTTTGTTGCATTTATTTTAGTATTTGGGGCCCTATTTCTAACTTGTACATCGAAATGCAATGAAAAAGGACTTTAATATTTAGTACAATATTTAGTATTTTAAAATTAGTTTTAGCCACTTTGTGACTTTCAGTTTCTTGTGGTGCACAATGCTCAGGAAGTGTTTTTGGCACCTTTTTGTGTTAAAGCATGCCAGTATAGTCTCTAGGGCTGCATCCAGAGAAGAGCTCATAATCAAAGCCTAGTCTGACCTGAGCCATCTCCTATAGCAACTGAGTAACTGATGCTTTTACAAAAGGATTCTGACAGACCACAATATCAAACGCACTGCTGGGCACACTCCTGAATACATCTAAATAGAGTCTGAAGGAGAGACTCTAAAATACGATAATGAACCTGATCATATTCCATTTAATCACCACTTTATAGAAAAGAAAAATGCATTTTGAAATGAAATTACTAATTACCTGGCATGCAACATTTGTCATTTGTGCTGCTTTTGCCAGAGTAGCATTAGTTTGTTTATAGAATAATAACAGAAAATGTTTTCTACATCACCACTGTTCATTTACATTTGACACAACGCAGATATTGTCTAAGAGAAGGACAAGGGTGAAAGAGTGGCTCAGACTATATAGCATGGAGAAAGTCACAGAGAAAGTTCACTCAGTTCATTAGCTGTTATTTATTTTTTATTTTTTGCTTCTTTTTTTTTTTGCATCAGGTATAAAATTATTTTTAAAAAGACCAATGTTTCTGAGATGAAAACCACAATGCTAGCAATAGCTTCGAACAGGAGATGAAGGGCAATCACTAAACTGAAAACCAAGGTCTCTCACTGCTGTCCATGATCGTTCTTCTTACTTGCTTATTGTGAAATCAATGAAAGAAATGAAGTCTGATAGATTGGGGTAAAGGATTCTAGACATTTTACTGAAGAGGTTCTATTTGTCTCCTGCAGACAGTATCTAGTTTAGTTATGGATTAGAGACAATGGCATTGAGTAAAAGACAGGAGGTGGAGCTGGAGGTAGCACAGCTGAAGATGTTGAGGTTTTCGTTAGGAGTGATGAGGATGGACAGGATTAGAAATGAGTTTATTAGGGACAGCACATGTAGGACGTTTTGGAGACAAGGTGAGGGAGGCGCGATTGAGATGGTTTGGACATGTGCAGAGGAGGGACATGGGTTATATCAGTAGGAGAATGGTGAGAATGGAGCCACCAGGAAGGAGGAAACGAGGAAGACCAAGGAGGAGGTTTATGGATGTGGTGAAGGAAGACATGCAGGTATTTGGTTTGAAAGAGGCAGATGTGGAGGACGGGGATATGGAGACGGATGATCCGCTGTGGTGACCCCTAATGGAAGAAGCCGAAAGAAGAAGAAGAATTTAGCAAGGTTGAAAGACTATCACTTAGTTCGATATTGTCTAACATATCTTAAATTGCATGTTTGTTCAATATCCGAGGGTGGCAGCTTTCCTCCACTTTTTTTTATTCAAACAAACACTGATTCTCTCTAATGCCCATTACTTCATCAGGTGGAATCAGAAGATAAACTAACTGAAGTCATATTGTCCCAGATACAGTAAAAGTGTTTTTTAGGAGAAATTTAGGTATTAATGTGTATTAATATTTACTATAATAAGTGGATCATGTTATATTGTAATGAACCCTATTCAAGTCTAAAATAGACACGAGTCTTGTTATCGTGAATATCACAGGAGCTTTGAGGATGGATTTGGACTGTATTTAATGTCAACAGTCTGCTACAATGACTCAGGACTGCAGTTTGCATCTGATCACTATCACTGCAAACCTCAACATTGTTTAGCAGTAATAAATGGACATTCTGTGCCACCCAGATGAGAATGGGTTCCCTCTTGAATCTGGTTCCTCTCAAGCTTTCTTCCTTATTCCATCTCAGGAAGTTTTTCCTTGCCACAGTCACCAGTCACAGTCACGGTTCAAGACACTTTTGCTTGAACATATGTACTGAGGTTTATCTTTATTTATTTTTTGTACTTTTTTAAGCTCACAAGCTGAATACTGTGAAACTCTGGGTGAATCAGCTACCTAACAGTCACTTTAGACTCTTTGTCTGATACATTAAGTGTTGTTTAACTTGGCCTTTTATAAGACTGTGAGCTTTGTTTCAAAAAGTAAGTGCAGCACCTTACTGTGTAGAATGGATATCATTCCAAAAGGGCCAATAGCTGCATTTTTGTTGTATGGATTTGTTGAGCACCACCTAGTCTTGCAGCAGTTTAGTGGCCAATGCTTGTTGTGAGATACATCCTATTTTGGGGCAGGGCTAGTGCATCCTGCAAAATATGACACTTTTGTAATTGTCACATCTCAGCAATGTTATTCATGACAAAGGTTAGTAGCAAAAAAAAATCACTTAATCGCTCATATTAAATAATTATTGCCAGATATATCTATATTCTCAAGTATGCCTCAGTAATATCTTCTTAATTCCAAAGTGTAGAAGATGTATATATTCGAGGAAGTAGTGGCTGCATTCAGTGGAAGTTAAGATCTAGGAAATATCTGGTGATGTAGATTGCTGTACTAAAACATTGCTGATTGTGGTTCTTGATTGACTAAAGTTTTCGAGTTTAAGGAGTAAAATTATAAACATGTAAACTTTATAATATAAAGTCTATATAAACATAAACTTTATCTGTGGTTCTTGATTGACTAAAGTTTTCGAGTTTAAGGAGTACAATTATAAACATGTAAAGTTTATAATATAAAGTCTATATAAACATAAACTTTCTTTTTTCATCTGCTTTTTTGATATCACCACTACCAGGAATAGAACATTTTATATATAACTTTTCATAATATGAGCTAGTATGGTACACATATGTAGATTCTGTTTAATTGTTGATGTCATATGGTGTCACTGTTTAAGGCACAGAATTAACTGCATGTACTATGAGCATTTGCTCGTAATGATGTGCACATGTGTAAGCGCAAGTGTGTTTGTGTGTGTGTGTGTGTGTGTGTGTGTGTGTGTGTGTGTGTGTGTGTGTGTGTGTGTGTGTGTGTGTCTGAGTATGTAGTTCTTAGTAGAGTGCTTGATTTGATAAATGAGACACATGGGGGGTATATTGTAGTCTTAATGTATCTCTGTGCTTGCCTAAATTAAATATCTCATTCAAAGCCTTTGGGTAGGAGGATGGGATTTCGAAAGTAAATCTTTCACAGGTCCTCCCTGACCCAGATTCTCTCAATTTTTATTGGATAATGAATTCTGCTGTTTATCAGACATATAGGCATAGTCTTTTAGGCATAAATGTTACAATGCAGAACTACTTATATTCTATAGCATCTTGACAATCTACCTACCAAAATGGTTTAAGAAAATCTACAGAGACATTAACAAGGGTTCATGATTGACCTGTCGACCTTGAAGATTGAACTGCTGCACTTTGCTGGCCATTAATGCATACTGTTCATTAAATTGCTTTAGTCTGTGTATATAAATAAAATATTTCTGCTTTTAAATGCTAGTAATAGAACAGGATAATGAATTGTATGTTTTACTTGAATAGACATGTTAATAATTTACAAAGGTTTATAGCTTTAAGGAATCACTTATTAAATTATTCATTGATTTTCTGTAATGGTTTATTCTGTTTATTATCCCAGTCCATCTGGTGCATTTTGGCAACACGCAGAAGGTCAGGGCATTAGAATCCCCCAGATGGAGCGCCTTTACATCTCAATGCATTGTGAACATTCACAATTAGACAAGCATTCAGACCTAGGGCCAGTTTAAAATAGCCAGGTGCAAGCATTTGGACATTGGGAGAAAATCTGAGAACCAACACACATCCCATTCAGCATGGAGTGTTAAAAAATAAGAATTATTTCAAATAATTATTTCCTGAAGCCTCAAACAGTAAATAAAATACATAAAATATGTATTGAAATTTTTGATATTTTTCAGTCCTTGTTACACTTTACTGCACTGTCCACACACTGTCCTATCTTTAATCTACCCCTATACTTATTTAGTCATTTGTCTATTTCCTATTTCACTTGCAACATTTCCTTAGCTCTTTGACATTTATGTAATCGCTTCACATCCGGGTGTCTCACAGCAACCACTGTTATATATGTTTTTATAACAGTACACCCTTTTATGTAGATCTTGGTGAAATGTGAATAAAAAAAGCATTAAAAAATGTACTTGATGATGAAACGTGTCTCAATTAGTAAAACGGTCTAAAAAGGTCTCTTCGAACCAGCTATATTCTTGCTAATATTTAAAAGGAATGGTACTACAATAATGGAGCATTCAAGAATCTTTTTATTGTTATTACTTAGCAATGATGCATCAGCTACTGCTTGGACAAAAAAACACACTGCCTGGGTAAATAAAACAGGATATTAATAAATGTACTATGAGTAAATTTGGAGTAAACATGAGTAATGATGAGTAAACCTGCTGGACTCATTAAACTAGGAAAGGTTTGATGACCTTTGAAGCTGAAAACTGGCATAGAAAATGATACATATAAAAGGAATATAAAATACTAGTTATTGAGGAAATAAATAATCTTTCAAAAATAATAAAAATAAATGTTTCATTTTTACCTCAATTTCAGAAGCACTCAATATTACTCAATTCACCCACTTACCCATATTCAGTAACTGTATCGGGTTTGTGGTGGAACCTGTTTAAAAATTCCCCCCCAGACTTGATGCCAGTCCACTGCAGGGTTTCATTCACACACTCACTCACACACTGTAGCATCTGTATATCGGCATGCTTCTGGACAATGGGAGGAATGTGTGAACCTTTGAAGAACAAGCAAAAATCTACACAGACAATAATTTAAGTTCAGTATTGAAAATCAGAGGAATGCTCTCGAATGCACCACTGTATTACTCGATTGGCATATTGAAATAAAAAAATACAATGATTCATTTGATTTTGCTGTCAGCCTCCTTACAATATCAATAAACACTGTTTGGACAAATACAAAAGAGAAAATGAATCTTTATTTGAGCTGGTGGTTGACAGGGAAAGTCTTCTTGCTATTTATTTATCACAGTGACAGCTGCAGATTGCTGTTTTTGCTTCTTTCTATTACAGTGATTCATGCCTGTTTCCAAAGATGTATATACTCTAGCTATCTGTCTGTTTCAATTTTGTGAAACATACAAACATGCAAAAAAGTAAGAATAGATTAATATCAAAGAGATTGTAGCTATTTTGGGTAAAATGCTTTCTGATATATTGTTTGATTTTCCTTATATACACATGACATAACATTTGAATGTCTTTTAAAACTCACAGTAAAGGAACTTTATGAAGATAATTAATAGATAATTTAATCTAGTTTTCGCTGGCAGCGTTGGAAACCAGCCCAGGCCTTGAACCTTCCGTTTTATCGCCTCTCATCCTCAGATACATAACACCACTATATAACACTGGAATTGAGAGGGAGCTGGTCTATTATACTGACAGAGAGAGACAGATTAATCTATAGGAATGGGATCCCTTAACCATAACTCCAGCATGACCTTCACATTTCATCTTAGAGCCACATGCGATTTTAAGATGCAGACACACCCCCAATATTCATACAGTATACTCTGCATTCACCACTGCATTCTGAATTCTCCATTTTCCATATTTGTTGGAATATGGCCTGTCCTGACAAGCTAACTTTTGTAAATATATCATTAATTAGCTATTTAAGAAGGTCTTCACAATGACAAAGTAAGACGTGTGTGTGTGTGTGTGTGTGTGTGTGTGTGTGTGTGTGTGTGTGTGTGTGTGTGTGTGTGTGTGTGTGAAAGAGATCTTACGGTTAGTGTCTGTTGACAAACTGTCACCTCTAATTCTCGTGTCAATTGATCCGTGTCATGTTTGTTTTGTTGGATGCTGTTGCAGCACCTTGTGGATGTTCCTATCATTAGTTTACTGTCAGCTGCCATGATAGATCATAGTCTGGTAGGGTCAGAAAGAAAGCATTTAGCAATTTCTGCCTTTTATTTTAAAGGCTTAAAGTGCTTAAAGTCCCAAAATATAAGCACAATTATACCAGCTCTGTTCTGTTTTGAGTAGCTAAATCAAAGAGCGAGTAGCCAATCACTTGGATTCAACAATCAATTAATAAATCAAAAGCTGCAAGCTGGAATGAATAAATGGAACTTCCAAAAAAAGCACACATAATGCTGCATTGTCTGTGATTAAATAAACATACCACCATACTTTGTTGCTATTGTTGGTGACCAAATCACTTTGCTTCTCATTACATTGCACTTATGTGACACAGTAGCAGGAAGTCCTTCATTTTTGATGAGAGATGGCTATTTCCAGAGACTGTAGGCGAAACAAGCATTCGCAATACAAAATGGACACAGGGAACAACTTGGCAAAGTTGGACAAAATGAACTCTGTTTATGAGGTTTAACTTCAGTTTCCTGTTGAAAAAGAATTCATGGCATTCCAAACATATCCTCTTTGTAATGCTTATTTGTTGGATTGTAGAAGTCTCCTTCAGATCTTCATTCTGATTACTTCAACCAGACATGCCTGAGAGCCAAGGTCAGAAGTAGTCTACAGGATATGACTTTTCCTTGCAACCCAAAACAATGACATTCCTCTGTCCCAAGAGGCCTTCTTTAAGGTACAAAATACAAACAAACAGGGATTTAAAATAATAATAATGATAAATGTATTCTACAAATTGATGCACTGCATGTATATATTGTTCACACATTCATTTTCTTGCAGAGTTTTATTTTTCGTTAGTGGAATTTTTATTTTGAGCATTTAAACATCGCTTAAAAGGATAAAGAATGCAACAAAAAGTAATGTGTCCAGAAAAGGTTGATTGAACATGTGTTTTTAACACTAAAGTAAACAGCTGGATAGGTTTATACATTATACAGTCCGCTTTCTAAAACATTTGGCAAGTTTATCCAAAGGGTCTTTTCAGAATATATTTCACAATACATTTGAGGGTTAAAAGCCATGCTCAAGGACCAAACAAAGGCTATGAGGTGGCCCAAGATTTTGAAATCACCAAATCCATCATCTATAATAGCATTGCATTGTTCATGTATCTGCACACAGCACACAGAAATTATTATTTTTTTTCCATATCTGAGCCTGACATGATATTGCACTCCTGAAGCAGATAGGGCTAAGAAACAGATAACCAGGAATCTTAACTGTTGAGCCACAACTTTTCTATGTTTATTTTGTGCCACAGCACCTAAGTAAACTTTTGGTATTTTATGATCCACCACTTTCAAACAGCATAATCATTTTGTTGGTAGGCTCCAGCTAGAGGCAGAGCTTTATCTTATATAGCCAGACAGATACAATACTCTTCAAATTACTGTAGTGTTTGGGACTCCAATCCCATCTCAGTCTTTCAGTCTAGGCTGAAATCCTCTTTGTTTAGTCAAACTTTTGTTAATAGATGATTATATTTGTCAAGTTTTTAAATATATGCACAGCTCTGGAGGTTGTTCATGGGCATACAGGGTTCTGGCAAACTGGGATGTTTGGATTATGAACAAAACCCCACCCCAACACATGATCACACTTTCACTAAGGTTGATGTGTGAGTGCCTGGCTGCCTTCTGGCTCTCCTTTTTAGTTATTCTGTCAAAGCTTAAAACAATTACCTGATTGCATTCTGCACACAATGTACTTGATGTTCTTGAGCCATTACAGTAGAAGAATATAGCTAACAACCTGTGTTATCCTCCCATCCCCCACCTCTCTCACTCTCTCTGAGCTATACATGCTACTTCTGAGACGAAAATGGCCCTGACTTCCTCTGCTCTCCAGACCTGCCTCATCCATTCTGATGCCCCACTTCTGCTTGGAGCCAAGCCTCACTCACCTGAAAATCATTCACTGCTGCTGAAGTGCATAGCCTACAGATCACCATAGTTTTACTGTATTATAGAATTTACAGTAGTTAGGTTCCCTGGTGGTCTAGTGGTTAGGATGCGGCGCTCTCACCGCTGCGCCCGGGTTCGATCCCCGGTCAGGGAACCAACCCCAGCCACTCTTAGTGCCGGTCCCAAGCCCGGATAAATGGGGAGGGCGGCGACCAGTTTGACAGAACCAGATTCTTTATTTGATCTCTGCGCTTTTTCTCACACACACGCACACACTCTTCTGTCACTCTTCTTATGCTTTTCCCCCACTCACTGCAACAGAGAACACTGATTAGACTAATTCACAACAAGTGTGTGATTCTTACTGCTTATCTCTCCAGCCTCGCTCTTCATTTACAAAACGGTGCCCCCCACCCCCTGCCACACCTACCGTTTCTCAGATTTCCATAGATTGTACACATTTTACCAAAGTTAGAAATGTGGCAATCTATAATCACTTTCAACCTATTTACATTTTTGGACTACTGATTTTTTTCCATGCCGTTTTATTCACTGCTTAGATTTATTTTTATGTTCCTAGCTTAAAGGCAGCTGTGATTGCTGATACTGTATCTGACTTACTGGCTGGTGTGACCTTGAAAAATGTGAGGGTGTAATGATCTCCCCTGTCTTTCACCCAGCTGCTGATGCAATGATCCCAACCCTATTGATTTCTTGCTGTGTTAACCAGTGATTAGCCACAATTGCAAATGAGAAAGTGTTCAGGTTTATATTATCCAGACAGAACGGGTGTAAATGTGCCATTCAGCTATTTTATCAGCTGCTAACTCATTAAATCTTCCATTTTTATTTTGAATCTTAGTATGAATGTTAATTAAAAATGTGTTGAAACCAATTATTCTGTCTTAATGTGTGTAACATTGTGCACATTCTTTAATTTATTGTATTCTGGTGTGCACATTTTCTATACTATGTGTCTGTCCATTTACAGGTGATCGCTCCACTTATATTAAAACCTCATTAAATAAGTATGGCCATGCAATATTGAGCAGGAGGCATTGGCAGAAAGCCCTCTTAATAACCAATCTCTGTGATGTCTTCCTGCAAAGGCATTTAAATCACTTCTATTGGTTTCTAGTAAATGCTGATGATCACTTAACCAGTTGAGGTGTCACTTGCTCAGATGTGTGAATCTGTATGCACTGGTAAAATGTATGTTAATTGGTTTCTATATCTAATCTATTATTATTAATATAAGCTTAGATATGATTAGATGAGAATGGCATACACAATCAGCTTATTGAGGCATGCATACATTCATATCTCTTACAGGCAAAACTGAATGTAGTTTAATACTGTATAGCTGCATATATTCCAAATATACATTAAAATAATGTTCAGGTCTAAATAAAAAGTGACATGGTGATGCAGTGTGGTGCTGACTCACTCCACCAGGGTCCCTGGTTTGAACATAGCTCAGATTAGCTACATTATGTTGTTGTCCCCATGCCTGAATAGGTTTTCTTCTAGGTTCTACAGCTTCCTCCCACCTCCCTGCTAAATTTCTTCTAGGTGTGAATGAGTGTGGGCATAATGCCATGCAATGGACTGACATCCCATTTGGGGTAAATTCTCTCAACTTGTGCCCAGTGCTTTCAGTATATTGGTATATCTATTTCAGTGCCTTTGTGATCCTTCAAGAATAAAATGGTTACTAAAAATAAATGAATGTAACTAAATAGGAAATGTAGTGCAGAGACTTTTCATTAAAGTATTGCATATGGTACTGAATAACTTGTAACAATAAGAAGAATACAATTACCTTTTTATACCCCTAAAGATTTTGAGAGTTAATCTTGTTTGCTGTGTTAAATAAGATGATGAATGTAAGAACAAGTTAGCTAACAATGATCTTTAGGTGTATATAGCTACTCGGTCAGGTTCCGAGTAGATTTTAAAGTTCTCATGCTTACATACAAGGCACTGCATGGTCTTGCCCCCCAGTATCTGTCTGCACTTTTAACTGTATACACACCCAAGCGTATCTTACGCTCTTCACAAGCAGGACTATTGGTTGTTCCACAGACACGGCGACAGTAGGGGATAGGGCTTTTTCTTCGTATGCACCAAGACTTTGGAATTCACTCCCTCCTCACATCAGAGACGCACAGAACTTCAGTACTTTCAAATCCCTTTTAAAAACTCATTTTTTTATGGTTGCTTTTTTTTTTTTACATTTTGATTTTGTGTGTAATTATAAGTATGTGTGTATTATTTGCTCTATTTTGTGTGTGTTGTGTTCTTGTTTGCCTGTATGTAAAGCGCCTTGAGAAGCTACTTTAAAGGCGCTATATAAAAATAAGGTTATTATTATTATTATTATTCATTACTCTCTCTCTCTCCTACAATTAGGTTCAAAGCAAAATCTTTTTTAATGCAATCCTGGCCATCCCTGACCGCACACTGTATCTATTGTGTGCATGTATTTATTCTAAAAGATTACTTTAAATTACTGTTTACACTGGTGACATACAGTACCAGTAAAAAGTTTGAACACACCTTTTCCTTCTGTGCTTTTTTCTAAATTGTACATTAATACTGAAGACATTCAAACTATGAAAGTACACATATGGAATTATGTAGTAAACAAAAACGTGTTAAATAAACCCAGAATATATTTTATATTTTTGATTACAATAGCCCACTTTTGCTATAATAGCAGCTTTTTACATTCTTGGAATTCTCTACATCAGCCTCATAAGGTAGTCACTTGGAATGGTTTCCAGAGGTTTTAAGTGCTTGTTGGCTGGTTTTCCTTTACTCTCCGTACCAACTCATTCATTTCAACTGGATTTAGATCTGGTGATTATGCAGACCAGGTCATTTAATGCAGCACTCCATCATTCTCTTTGTTGAACAAATAGCTTTGACATAACATAGAGCTGTGTTTTGGGTCATTGTCCTGTTGGAAAACACATTATGGTCCCACTGAAGTGCAAAAATGATGAGATGCCATGTCCTTGCAAAATGCTGTGGTATCCATGCTGTTTAAGTGTGACCTCAATTTTAATTAAAACAACTACGATGTCACCATCACACCTTATCCATGCTTCATAATGGGAACCAAATATTTAGGAGCTGTCATTTTACCCTCTGTACATATAACAAGCTCTCTCTGTGTGTGTGTGTGTGTATATATATATATATATATATATTTATTTTTTTATTTTTTTTCTTCTTCTTCTTTTTCTTCTTCTTCTTATTGTTATTATTATTTCTGCTTCTCCCATTAGGGGTTGCCACAGCAGATCATCCGTCTCCATACCCCCCTGTCCTCTACATCTGCCTCTTTCAAACCAACTACCTGCATGTCTTCCCTCACCATATCCATAAACCTCCTCCTTGGTCTTCCTCTTTTCCTCCTTCCTGGTGGCTCCATCCTCATCATTCTCCTACCGATATACCCCATGTCCCTCCTCTGCACATGTACAAACCATCTTAATCTCACCCCCCTCACCTTGTCTCCATGCGCTGTCCATCTAATAAACTCGTTTCTTATCCTGTCCATCCTCATCTTCAGCACTGCTACCTCCAGCTCCACCTCCTGTCTTTTAGTCAGTGCCACTGTCTCTAAACCATACAACATACCAGGTCTCACCACAGTCCTATATACTTTCCCTTTTATTATTGCAGATACCCTTTTATCACTATATATATAAAGTTGTTCAAATTTTCCATATTCAAGTTTTAAACTTTTAAGTGTGAAAAAAAAAACGAAACAATAATTTGCTATTACAGGGGACACCCTGGATATGGTGGCAACCGTTTACAGGGCAAGTGCACACAGGCACAAGATTTTTGCAATGCCAACAGTGCAGTTCTTTGGATTGATAGAGGAAACGGGAATACCCTGAGGAATCGCCCGTAAACAAACACAGAACATGCAGTAGGCGCACAGACTAGAAGTGGTTTTCAAACACCCAACCACAAAGATGTAAGATAAACATCCTAACCACTAAGCCACAGTGACTCACCCCACACCTAGTATGTCATTTAATTATGTATTTCCAATCACATTTCTCTTTTGGGTTTGGGGCTTTGTCAGTGAAACTGTATTAAATAACATTACTCATACCAAACAGAAAAGGAGACACTCAATATTTTTAATTGTGCATTGCATGACATTAAAATAAATGGAACATTCTTTGAATTATTATCATATGTATGAATTATTATCAAATTGCTAAAATGCAGTTCCTGAAATAAATAAATAAAAGTGTAGTTGATAGATGGCCATTGGCTATATGGCGATGGTCGCCTTATTATCGCCTTATTCTGTGATACTGGGCTGGACTATGGGGCTATTACAGCAGTCTGTGTGTGGACTACAGAATGCACGAGTCTAAAATGCAACTGATTTTTATAAACAACGTGTTGATAGCACACCACGATTGTGCTATTTTCCTAATGAAACACAGAAAGAACGATAGATTAAATTTTTTCGTCACTTCTTACTAATTGTGCGCTATTATCTTATTTTTGCATAGAACATAACATTCTGACTGATAAATTAGTCACCTTTTTGGCTTTCCGTTTACGCTTTTCTGAAATGTTTTTTCGCGTTTAGCGTCTTTGGACTGTAGTTATCAAATCTTTAAACAACGTCCAGTCATATTAGTAAGGTGTGTGTGTATGTGTGCTCGACTCTAAACAACGACTTCGGTCTCCATATTGTACAAACACACCGCGTTCTTCAGCTCGCGCGCTTTTCGCCTTTGGGAGTCGCGTCACCATGGAGAGCGCCATCCGGCTGCAGCGCGTTCCCGCGCGCGCGCTGCGTCTCGCCACTCGACCGCTTTCCTCCAAGGGAAAAGCTACAGTCAGCTCTGCGCGCTCAGAGAAAAAAAATCTCCATGTTTTCATTTCGTTATTATTTTGAAGGTATAATCACGCCATGTTCATCTAAACCGCTGTGACGCGCGCTCTGGGTTGGAGGCTGTCTGCCTGCGCAGTGTTGCGCGCTCGACACGAATCGCTTGTCTGCTCTTTCAGCACGTGCACCACTGTTTTTTTTTTTTCACGGCAAACCCGCCACCACTGTCATTGAGAAAATGTCTAGTCCGGTGACTGGAACGATTTGTTTTTGCAAACAGTGGTAGCTTTTTCTTGAGACATTTCTAACGACGCATACCTTTATTCACATTGTATAAACGGGTGTATTTTCATAGAAAAAAAAACGAGACAGTGCATATCGATGTTTATGCCAACTTGGGCTCTGATTTGGTGAGGGTGCGTGTAGCGCACGCGCGCTGTGGGCGGGAGGAGACGTGCGTTTATAAAGGGCGCCGCGCGCGCCGTGGGGCGGCGACACCGTTCGGAAACGGCCGTCGGGATCGCGGAGGACCGAGAGAGAAGGCTAGGGAAGGGATTTTTTTTCCGTAATTCATCTCAACCTGGGTGGGAGAGGCGCGCCTCTCTCGGGCTCCTTGTCGCCTCTCCCAGCCCCCGGTATGGATGAACACTTCAACCTCATAGACTCGCCATCGACGCGCCACAGGGGCAACAACGCCGAGAATCACGGCTACGCGGAGACCGAGAAGGGCAGTATGACGGTGATGGCGACGGAGTTGCTGGAGGAATCGGCCGTGCTGCCCGGCCACCTGTCGCTGGACCGGTATGAGGCTGAGCGCGAGTGCTGCGAGAGAGTGGTCATTAACATCTCGGGTCTGCGCTTCGAGACACAGCTCAAAACTTTCAACCAATTTCCAGACACCTTGCTCGGCGATCCGAAAAAGAGGATGCGCTACTTCGATCCGCTCAGAAACGAGTACTTTTTCGACCGGAATCGTCCAAGCTTCGACGCTATCCTCTACTACTACCAGTCGGGTGGGCGCATCCGGAGACCTGTCAACGTGCCCATTGATATTTTCTCGGAAGAGATCCGGTTTTATCAGCTGGGCGAGGAGGCGATGGAGAAATTTCGTGAGGACGAAGGTTTTATCAAAGAAGAGGAGCGCCCCTTGCCCAACCATGAGTTCCAGAGGCAGGTCTGGCTTTTATTTGAGTACCCGGAGAGCTCAGGCCCCGCCAGGGGCATCGCCATTGTGTCAGTGCTGGTCATTCTGATCTCCATCGTCATTTTCTGTCTGGAAACTTTGCCTGAGTTCAGGGACGATAAGGATCCTGTCACTGTAGCGCCCGTAATAAACGGCACGGGTCCGTACGGACCGAGTTCCTTTACTGACCCGTTTTTTATAATCGAGACGCTTTGCATAATTTGGTTCTCATTCGAGCTTCTTGTGCGCTTCTTCGCCTGCCCCAGCAAAGCCACTTTCTCCAAAAACATTATGAACATAATCGACATCGTGGCCATCATCCCGTACTTCATCACACTGGGGACAGAGTTGGCTGAAAGACAGGGGAACGGGCAGCAGGCCATGTCCCTGGCCATCCTGCGCGTGATCCGCCTAGTGCGCGTGTTCCGCATCTTCAAGCTGTCGCGCCACTCCAAGGGCCTCCAGATTCTTGGACAGACCCTGAAAGCCAGCATGCGAGAACTTGGCTTGCTTATCTTCTTCCTTTTCATCGGCGTTATTTTGTTCTCCAGTGCGGTGTACTTCGCAGAGGCGGACGACCCAGCCTCAAGCTTCAGCAGCATCCCGGACGCGTTCTGGTGGGCCGTGGTTACCATGACTACGGTGGGATACGGAGACATGCACCCGGTGACCATCGGCGGTAAGATCGTCGGCTCGCTATGTGCAATCGCTGGTGTGTTGACGATCGCGCTGCCGGTGCCGGTCATCGTCTCCAACTTCAACTACTTCTACCACCGCGAGACAGACGGCGAGGAGCACGCGCAGTACCTGCACACGGGCAGCTGCGAGCACCTCGACTCCACCGAGGAGATGAAACGGACGCGGAGCACCTCGTCCCTCAGCAAGTCGGAATACATGGTGATCGAGGAAGGAATAAACAGCGGCTTTAAGCAGGCGAACTACACAAACCAAAATAATCAGAACTGCGTGAACATCAAGAAGATTTTCACCGATGTTTAAATCCAACACAGGGACCAGTCTGAGATGTTCCTCAGATCAGTTACACTTTACTTTTGGATTTTCTTCTGGATTTTCTACGCGACCTAAAACCTGTTGGCCTGCAAATGATCATGCATTCTCTAAAAGTGGTTCAAAGTGGACGAAGGGCGGATCAGGGACGTTAAATATCCTGAAAAAATAACCAATAACGGATCGTTTGTGATCGTCAGTCTGCATTTGTTCTCAGTGTTATCTATCTATCTATATATATATTTACTGTACTTATATATATATATATATATATATATATATATATATATATATATATATATATATATATATATATATATATATATAGTCGTCATCATACGTTTTGGCAATATATTACATTCTTACAGATGCCTGTGAATGTGATGAAACGAGGTCACGTGTTAGTGTCACATGCATTTTGTTAGTATCTCTATAAGTGCAGATTCCATTCTAACAAACTGGAACGTGTCAATCAAATCATCAGTCAAATATATATATATAGTCAGCTGTATGTATTTATTAACCAAACCGCCTTCGACCTATGCCAAATAACGTGTTATACAAAATGAAAGGGTGGACTGTTATAGCTCGAAATGCTTTATTTTGTTTAGAAAAAGAAAAAGAAAAAGTGTGTGAAAGCAATGATCACCAAATCAACGTTTAGTGCTGCACCCGGCCATATAAAAAGCTATACCCCAAATTCTATGTATCATTTCCCTTTAGAATTTCCCCCACGATTATCCCTGGGGAAAAAGGACGCAGTAAATGAAATGGCATCAAAATAAGAAGAAACACTGCCGATTCTTGGATAAGGAAATAAAAGAAACACAAGACTGAGTTAAGCATTCGCGGATTCGCCTCCCCGTCGAGACCCCTGGCTCCGCCCTATGATGCAGTCTCCATAGCGACCACAGTTTCCTGGGTAACCCCAGTTAACGTTACCCTCGCTCTCATCACCGTTGCTCCAGCAACGCTCCAGATGGTTCAGAAAGCTCTGCTGGCGCAAACAGCTCAAGACAGACAAATAGAGCCCACACATAGGGCTAACTTGAACTCTTTAAGAAGGTCTTATTATTATTATTATTATTATTATTATTATTATTATTATTATTATTATTATTATTATTAATAATAATAACGTTATATTCTCCAAAAATTATTTAAACTGCTATAAACCTTTAATTCATTCTGAAAGCTCCATTCTTTGTAGATGTCTTTTGACATAAAAGATAACTGCAAGACTGGTTACAGTAACCAAACTTTAATAAAGCAAATGTAGCAGGAGCAGGTGATCAGGTGGGATTGGAGACTCGAAACACAAAAAGCCTCACAATCTCTTGCCTTAAATCAGTGCTGGAGATGTCAAGCTGAGGAAGATGGGCACTGCGTGACTGAGCACCCTCATTACTGAGATTCGCAGGCCGCCTCTATTATTGATCGAAGTCAAAGGGCATTCACTGAATCTCTGTAACATTCAATCAAAACCTGAAGCATAAATCAGAGCTTTGTGAACTGTCTGTACGTGATGGTGTGTGTGTGTGTGTGTGTGTGTGTGTGTGTGTGTGTGTGTGTGTGTGTGTGTGTGTGTGTGTGTGTGTGTGTCTTCCTCAATTTTGGATCTCACATGAGAATTCTATATAAAAGCCTTATTACAGATGTCACTATGTATTTATTGAGCCTAGAATCCTAGGCATTCTGTTTATTTCCAAAATAATTCGATTTAATATGACCAAAAAAAAAAGGTTTCTACTACTTTTTTTTATAAATGGCAAGCCAAGAAAGCAAATTTCGCTCAGTGCTGCCATCAAGTGATGTGTTTTCGCCCATGCAAGAACTCACCAGATATAGTATTATTAAAGGCTGGACATATTGTAATTTCTAATCATTCCAGAAATTTCTACTTGATATTTAATGTAAATGAGTTTTAATTTGCATGAATTTCAGGCAGGCTGTAACATTACAATTATATTCTGGTGATTTCATATATGCTCTTAGATATGTATAAAACATGTTTTGTTTAGTTTTGTTTCATTGCTCAGATTTCTGGATGGGGAAGAAAGAATTTGCATGCATAATCACATTGCACAGCTGCTGCATGATGTTTTAATGGCAGAAAGCTGAAATATCAGAGGTGTGAAATGAGCTGTCTGACGTCTCTGGAAATTCAAGCTGTCAGCTGAAACGTGCGATATAAGCTGTCGCTTCTGTTCAGCCTGAGATGCACGAGTTACTTTTAACTCGTAATTAAAAAGGTTTTATCTTTGCCTTTGTCACCAAGCACACCAAATATTAACATTCTTCTTTATTTCTGTTTCACAGGAGATAAAGATCAGGACCTATTTATTAAAGATTTCTGCTGATGGGCATTTATATGACACAGTCAAGCTGAACCATGGATCTATTCCAAACTGGGAAAAGAAGTTTTAAAGGTAAACTGTGGTTATTTTGCTAGGCGTTTAATGCTTTGTATGTGAAAAAAGCTTGCATGTAAAAAAACAACAACAACAAAAAAGCACCAATCTAAATCATTCACTTCCTTGCACTAAACCTAAAACTAGAAAAAAATATATATTTTTTGTGGTGTGTTCAAACAATAATGCATTCATTTTTGGTAACCACATCAACCAGAGCCAAGACTGATATAGAGCCTATACCAGGAACACCTTGTCAAAGCAAGAATAGAGCAGGACACCAAACTATGGAAAAGCAGCATCAATATATATATATTCACATGCTCATTTACATCTAAGAGCAATTTATTTTAGCTCTTTCGCCTACTGACGTGTTTAGGGGGTACGATACAACTTGAAAACCTAAAGGAAACCCATACAGCATGCAAAACTGTAGCAGACAATAACCTGTGCTCAGGATGAAACCCTACATACAGCTGCAAGGTGGCAAAAAAAAACTTTCTATGTTGCCCATTTTTTTTTAAATATGCACAAGAAAAGTTAGTCTATTCAATTATTATTTATTTATATACTAACATATAGGTGCAAATGACCCAAATACATCTCTGTCAATTGAAGGAGTGGCTGTAGCTTCTGTTTGGGAAATTAGTTATAATATTTCACCTAAAATAAACCAATGCTATTGATGGTTTTAGTTCTTGATAGTTTCAAAGTCCACTGCTTTACGTTTCTTGCCAAAACCACAAAAGTTATAGCAGAAATAATGAATACAGCAACAATAGCTGAGAATGTTGCATTTTTTAAATGTATTATTTGGCAGTGTCTATTGAAATCATTTGGTATTGATTTGGTATACGCTTCTTTTCTTCTTATGCAAGATTTTATATAAATTAATAATTCGATTTTATTCTATACTAACCAGCAGCATCAGGTAGTCTGAAGTAGATCACAGTAGATCATAAAATGTACAGCTGTTATTTGGGGCACTACAGGATTTGTGTTTACTCTGAAGCATCTTTTGTTTAACTGAAGCATATTACATAGACTATTTAACACATTACTAAGTTATCACCACTATCTTGGTAGTCTGAAAGGGTGTGTTTGCACATGAGCCTTACTTGTTTGTGTGTGCTTTTGATTTTGTGCACACCACCACTTAAAGGGTCTTGGTGTTTATTGATAGACGTGTGTATTCGTTTCACGCTTATTCTGGGTGTTATCACACTTCATCTCTGTCACTGAAGGCTCTCACATCATTAATTACACAGAGAGAATTGACTTCCGTCCAGCTATGGCTGCTGTTCTGGCAATCACTTGACTGAGTGGCGCTGAGTAGTGATTTTCACAGAGTAGTGATTTACAGTACGACCCACATTAACACTGCATTAAATAATACAGATAGGCTTCATGACATCACTGTTATTATCAGTAAATTAATAAATGTTTATTTGTATTTAAAATTGAATTATAGAAAATCTTCAGAGATGTTTTAAATATTATATTTTAATGGTGTTAAATTGTGTTAATTTAATGCTGCTAGTTCTGAGCAAGACAGATATTATCTGCAAGGTTGGGCCAGTCCTCTCTTCTAATGAAAAGACAATATTGGCAAGATTTATAGCTACGAATGAACCTGATCACTAAATGAATAAAAAAAACATTTAGATATTTAGTTATAAGGAAGGCAGCATGGGCTTCTCTTTTTTTTCCAGTAAAATATTTTAATACATTTAAAAAGACTAGAGGATGTACTTAATCTACTGAACTAATTTGAAAACAAACATGGTTGCAAAGCAGTTTTTCAGAAATTAGATCCCTTAAGACCAAATAGATCCCTATGGAACAAGCCAAAGATAACAGTGGTAAGAAAAGACTGCTTATAGGAGTAATGATTGAGACTCAAAACGGGAACGTCTATTACTGAGTAAACTGGATAGTAATTTAAGTTACAAAATAAATCAATTTAATTATCAATAATCTTCATATTTGCAATGCATTTGGCGTGTCTAGCAATATCATACTCTACATAGCCACACATTTGTGAACACCCAATTATCATACTGATATGTGATTCTTTTTTAATTTCACATTACTTTACAGTCCCCCTTTAGTCCCCTTTTGGTGTGAATATAGACTTTTCATTTTGGAATGTGGGTGTCGAGATTTGTGCTCATTCAAACACAAGTAAGGTCAGATATTGATGTTGGGGAAGGGGGAGTAAAGTGCAGTCACTATTTCAGATCAAAATTGTTTTTGGGGTCAGGTGTCTGTGCAGGTCACTTGAGATTTTTACTACAATCTTGTCAAATGTTACCACGTGTTAATGGAGCTCATTTTGTGCACAGGGCCATTGTCATATAGCAACATGTTTGATTGCTTCAGTTCAGTTCAGTTCCAGCAAACATAAATTCTTCAATTTCAGTAAAGAAAAATTTTAATGTAACATCATACAAAGAAATTCTACACAATTGTGTGGTTGCATCTGCATGGAAGAGTTTGATAATGAGTTGTTAAAAGACTCTTTGTAAAATGTACTAAACAACTGCATGGCTGGTAAGCTGTTTTTCCTCTCCCACTGACAGTAAAAATTGACTCCTCACTTATCCTATTTCAATTACAACTACAATTTAAATTACAATTCAATTTTGTGTGTTTTGTTTCAGCAGAGACAGATCCAGACCTATCAATAACTACTAGGCAAAGTACAAAGCACAGTACAAAGCACACAAACTCATCTAAGTGATGATTGTTGTCCGTATTGTTGTATATCACCTTCTCATCATATGAAGACTCCTTGTCTTGAAGTGGCCTTGTTCATTGGACACACTGCCAGACTGAATGTATATAACCTATTAGATGGACACTCAAGGGACCGAAGCTGATTCCCTTTGACGTAACTGCCAGTACTGTAGTAAGACATATATAATTAAGGATGTTATTTGTATGTTCTTCATGTATTAACTGTTTGTGGTGTTTTCAAACCAGATGTCTGTGTATATGTGTGTTGTTATCGAGGCAGTGTTTATGTATTAACTATATTAGACATTCCAAGCACTGAAGCACCAAAATTCTAAATGTTTTTTTGATGAGATTAACTAATAAAATGGGTTACACACATCTCCAGTAGTAACTCCTCTCTCTGTCTCTTTCACTATCTTTGTCTCTTCCTTTATGTCTATTGGTCTTTACAAGGCTGTTAGGATGCAGTTATTAAGTAACTGAGTAAAGTAACCAGTCCATGCTGTGTTGAGTCCCAGACACATATTGACATTTGGAGAACAAAAGTAACAACAGCTGAGGATAACACCACACACCTGTAAACCAAAAGAACTACCAGCTGCATCACTATGCTGCTCTATCTCATTTTCTAAGCCACTGTGCAAGCAATGTTGATAAAGACAAATGACCTGCTTTATGCATTTTCCATGTTCCATATTTCATGGAAAATATTATAAAACAGTAGGCTATTAAATACATTTTGTACATTTTATATATCAAATTATTGCTAACGGTACATATATAGAAATAAATCGTTTGCCCAGAAACCACCTGCACTTGGCTGCACCTGTATTGCCTGCATTTTGAATAGCATTAAAGTATGAAAATCATTTTGCACTTTTTTCCATGATTACATCAAGCCATCTTTATTTTATCCTAAAGGAGGCCAAGCAGGTGTTAAAAGAAATGCTTAGTCACCCAGTTCCTGTTGAGTGTCTGCACAAAGTACAGCACTTCCTGCACACAGACGATTGTAGAATATATCCCAGCAGGCTATGTTTAGCTTTGCTAAACAGAACAGCTGAATTTAGAATGACACAAGCAATGCATCACATTATGCTGAGCAAAGTAGCTGCTTCTTGTAATATGCCACAGACCCATAGAGGAGTCATTTTAGGTGAATGTGCACACCCTGTTCTGTATTTGACACTGTTTAATATTCATTCATATATTCATTCATTGTCTGCCGCTTATCCGTAATTCGGGTCGCGGGGGCAGCAGTCTAAGCACCGTCCCTTACGGTCCCTCCTGTAGGTGGTGAGCCCACGGGAAGGCGGCCCCACGCCACTCCGACGTAATTTGTTCAATTTTGCTACAAATTGAACCCAATAGAGTAACACCACACATGCCTTCAAACTGTGATCATGAAGACCATGATAATGAAGTGAAGACAAACAACATGCACACATTTATGTTTGGAAAGTAATTCAAGACATACTGTAAAACAGACTTGAAGCTGCATTTGTTTAAAAGTTTTCTGATATGGTCCCCTGCCTCTGCCGTGCCAGAGTGTCTCCTGGGACAAGGCCAAATATACACTGCCATAATGGCAGTGTATATTTGGGGCCACGGGAAGGCGCGGGGCCGCCTTCCCGTGGGCTCACCACCTACAGGAGGGACCGTAAGGGACGGTGCTTAGAAAAAGCGAACACATATTTAGGTATAGATATGTACTTGTAAGATATGGCTTAATATCTTATTCAATAGTGCTTTTGAAAGTGGTGTAATACAAGCCATTATGGCAGTGTATATTTGGCCTTGTCCCAGGAGACCCTCTGGCACGGCAGAGGCAGGGGACCTCTAGCTGTGTGTGTGTGTGTGTGTGTGTGTGTGTGTGTGTGTGTGTGTGTGTGTGTGTGCGCGCATGTGATAATGAGGAAGCTCTCTGCTGCTTTTTTTAAAGCAGCTGAGCCCCTGCACAGTTCACTGGAAATGAATATTAGGCTTTTTTCTTACTGGTTACTTTTATAGCCCCCTAATATTAGGTTCTACCAGTAACACACTAAATCCCAAACTCACCCCAGGACAGAATGTCTATGCAACTTCTGTAGAAATGCCACTGGCATATTATGAAAGCTATGTCTGAGATCTAAACCTTCCATTACAGTATACATTAGCAATCACTCTTTTGCTCTCAGCAGTTTTATCAAGGTGAAAGTTCATCCTTACATTTTTACTGCATGCAAACATGAAGTACAGGATTTTTCTTATACACTTAGAGGCAAGAATATGGCAAGACAAAATAACTAAGAAGCCAGACTCAAAATGTAGCACATATGCTTTTTGGTAAGACCTGATAATGGTTTTAAATACCATTACAGTACGCAGTTGAAGAAGAGTAAAGACTCTTCGTACTAAGTGGTATGATACTAAGAGTGCTATGGTGCATTGTAAGAATGATATGATCAGTATAAACATATCTTGAATGAAATTTCTTGGTTGAGCACAGGACACTTTATGATTACAGCAGCAGTTCTTGGGTATACACAGAGACTAAATTCTAGGGCATAAACTGTTTTCTGTGAAGTGCAAATCTTTAGAGCATCCATGTAGGACATCATTGGATTGAGATTTACCTGTGCAGAAAGCTCCAAAGGAAAGAAGAAAATTAAGGTGAACTACAGCAGCATAAAAGTACCTGTTTCATGCACTGACTGCAAAGGCAGCACAACAGAGAGAAAAAGCGAACACATATTTAGGTATAGATATGTACTTGTCCTACAAGTATTAGAGGGCAAATGTCTATTTCAGTGGGTCTAGCTTTGACTACGTGACTAAAAGGACCATAATGTAACACTGACATGAGGAAAGACTTGGATATAAGTGTCATGAAGTGTCCTGCTACTCTACCACCAAGAAACCAAGACTAACAAAACAGCTTACCATAATTCTATTATGAATCACTCTAGATTTACCACTTTATGTGAGAAAAAGTCTATGGAAAAAAAAAAAAATGTCAAGATAAACAGATTGGGTTGTCAACCTAGACATAAAAATATTGACAATGTGTCTCAAACACAACCTGAAATGTTATTCCACATCACTGGGAATTTATAAAAAAAAAATGCTTTGCCCCTTGCTGTAATTCTCATTCTAGGTACTGATCAAATGCCTTCTGCAGTTCAAAGCTGGAGGACATCAGCTTCCACTGAGTCGTGGCATTTAATATGGCATTTCACAAGCCAAATTCTTTCCTCAAGGTGAAGAACCATAAAACGCTGACTTAACTAATGGATCTGTCAGGAAAGCTGCAAGCATGACACAGCATATTGGGCTTAGTGCCATAATTTCCTTGGCCTGTGAGATGTCATCACAGTACTCTCGCCTCACACTGTCTAGATAAGGGTTCCTGGTGCCTGTCACCATAGTAACAAGGGGAGCACAATCCAATGACAGCAGTGACTGAATCAGTGTACCTGAGTTCTGTTTAAGCTTTTAGAGGATATAAGGCTTCCACTTAGACAAGAAAATAAAAATCTTTTGATTAATGTGTATTGAAACAGTAAAGCGTATAATTGCTTGTTTTTCTGTTAAGTAGAAATTGGTAAATAACAGGATTTTAGCAATGTCCATGGTGAATCCAATCTTTCACATGCAAAAGATGAAGGCACTCTGAATAGGAAACTGTGCTACTTATTAGCATAGCCAAGCCACCTATAATTTAATGTTTTGGAATAGTGAAAGAAAACCAGGAAACCTGGTGTAAATGTACACAAAACATTAAGAACATGTTACACTCCATACAGACTGCAACCCAAGCTCAGAATCAAACCAGGGGCCCTGTACTGTAGCAGTAAGCTGGCCAAGCTACCAAATGTATTCACCCAAAAATGATCAAGCATTAATTAGTTACATGGGTAAGACCTTTTTTTTTTTTCATTTCAAAATGTTACAAATTAAAATTGACTTTTCAAAATAAATGCCTTTTTGTTATAAAAATAAATAAATAAAATTCTGCTTCACATTACAAGAGTATAAATCCATATTAAAATCAACACATCCATAACCACAAGATATTGTTTGCACGTGTGTACTTTTGGGATTGGGTAAAGGATGATGGTGAGCAAAGGACACTGCTTCGCTTCAGTGCACTTGCTACAGGTTGTGATATTGCAAGTGCTGCAGCAGTGGGTGGATAAGTGACCTTGAATATCTACTGGCTCCTGGCTGTGTGCCACTGTCTGCTCTAGTCTGCAAAGTCACTCAGACAAATCAATTTCAAACTATTCTAGTTGGTCATTAGAAAATGCAACTAAATAAAAACAAAAAAAGATACCAATACCCGCCAGGTGGTGGTACTTTGTTGATATAGATGTAGCAGGAATTTGATTTATATTCAATAGTTTAATAAATAGTACACAAAAAAGTAGGTGGGATGTAATCATATGGGTGTTAAATGGTGACAAATCCGAACTAAGCAAATGTTAAGGATATTTCGATCTAATTAGCACATTTGTTTACGATCCTGCCAAAGTACATGCATTCCCCACATATTCAGAAATACTGTATAAATACAAGGCACTTTGTTCAAACTTAGATGCTAAAAAATTGATCATCTGCTGAATGGAACTGAGGAATCTGGGCTTTATGTAAGTTATGTATGTGTGCGATGATAGATTGTGTTACAGATGATGTGTTCTCGCATTAAGACACATTTTTTAATAAACTCTGTTTAGTTAAGCTTTGGAACACACCACATTGTTGAAAAGCTTCAGGATCCACCTGTACAATTCTTAGGTTGTGTGCATTTTCAAATGTTCTCCAACTTGGGTTTTCTCCAGGTTTACTGTTGGGTTATTTTCAACTGTTGGAACTTTGGTGAGAAACATTAACTGTAATAAAAATTTAATGTGTTCATTTAATTTGATAAGATTTGATAAGAACTTTTAGAAGGACAGCTTTTGGGTGGGTTTTTGTTCATCTGGCAAATGTTTGTTCAATTTTCAACTTTAATGGCAAATGTGACTAAGCTCTAACACAATGCCACTTGTTCTGAGTTTGAAGCACATTGGCCTAGAGAGCATGCTCTTTTGCTAGGAGTTTCACTCGTTTTTTTTTAATGGGTTTAGTGAAGGGAGACGTTTCCCCTCACCTGGCAGGAGTGCAGTATCTCAGCATGTAAAACGCGTTCCCTTTAAAGCGGCCACTCTGCGCCAAACTGAGGAGTGGTACTGAGGCTCGTCCATCCGCGGTGCCGTAGTCTTTTTGGTATGCAGGGCATCACTCCTCTGCAGCTGCCGCTTAACGCCTTAACTAACTGACTAATTGGGATAACATCGAGTCGTCCTCTTGCAACGGAGACTAACAAATACATGCATATATACAGTACATACATACACACATATATACACACATATAAACCGCTGCGTTTCACCTGCAAGGCGACAGACACAAACAGGTAGGAAGCAGTGACTGATGTCTAAACCTCGTTACCTGTTTTTTTCTGACTTGTTTAGTTTTAAGCATTGTGTTTTGTGGATTTGTAAAGAATGTGTGAGCACTCAACCTGTTAGACCGCCAGATGGATCTTTTCTGCTTTGGATGAACAAACACATGAGGCGCACTAATGAGTTTGCTCGGACAACTTAAGAATAGCCTGAAGTCTGACATCGTGTAACCTTCTGACTCTCAGGCTGCAGCGTTTATAGCGATTCGGGCTCTGTTGTTTCTCCACATGACCCGAGAGGAGACGCGATGCTCGCACGAGGCTGCTGGTGTTTAATGATGCTGCTGTCACTGTTGCAGGTCTCCGCTCTGTTGTGAGACCGCCGCGTGCACGCGTCGTTTCCAAGGATACTACGGGAAGCGCTTGTGCCTTGTTTGCCCCCCTCTTTTCTTTTCTGCGGTCCTTCGTTTTAAACAACCTGCCGGGAAGCTCAGGGGGCTCCAAAGGAGGCGAGGACACACCCAAGGTCTCTAGCTCCTCTTCTCCTTGCCTTCTTTTACGCCAGAAGAAAAAAGGATATAGCTAGCTTTACAGAAGATATTTGGCATCTCCATCGCACCGGTGCTCTCCTCACCGCGGGGACTCCCGGACACTTCCTGGCATCGAAGAGCGGTGTTCGGCGGGGGAAGTTTATTCCTAGAGGTAGAGTAAATCTGGACAGGATCGTGATTGGTATCGACTGGTCTTTAGAAAAATAGCACACAGCAAAACATCACAATGTAGACTGAATACTTGTAGTGCTTCAAAGCACATTGGTTACAAATAAACCATGTCAAAGATATTTCAGCTACAGTCAGTACTACATTGGTGGTTTTGCTGTGAAGATTGCACAAGTCTTTGTCAAGGAAACAGGTCACATAGTGGGTTATAATAATGTTCTTTTCTTATTAGCATTATTTCGAGTTCAAGAAGGACGCAAGCCTTCATTTGTAACATGCAGCTCAGTGAAATTATTTTCTTTGCATATCCAGTGTTAGAAAAATGGGGTCTGATATGATACTGTACAGCACTACTGGAGCAGAGAGGGCTAAGGGCCTTGCTTATGGTAGTGATGGTGTTTAAATCCCCAACCTTCTAAGCATGAACCCAGAGCCTTATCCGTTTAGCTACCACTGCAAGACTACATGATATAATTTTGTGCCTGAAGGGAGGGCGATATGGACTTCATGCGGAAAGATAAATAGGTAAAGCTTGCTCAAAACCAGACTGTGTATACTGCTTGTGTGGAGGTGAGAATGGTGGTCAGTCTGTCAAAGACATTGGCATATTTTAAATAATGCTATATTGAGATTCAAAGTTTATGGTAGGACAGTGCACAAAGAATAAACCGAATCCTGGCTAATAGACCATATCCATCACACGATTCTTGTTACATTACTTAACTCTTTCTTATGGATTTGACCAGCTGTAAATACTATATGTCATAGAGACAGGATGTAAATTTTTTCAGAATGCTATGTAGGTCGTAATATGTTCTCTCTTCATCGTGAAAGTGATCATCTAATCTCACTGCTGAAAATGCACGCATTAACAGAGAAATGAAATTGAAAAAATTGCACAATGCACTCTAAAATGTAGTGACACCAGTGATGCAGAGTCAGGTTCAACCACCCTAGTCCTGGAGTTTCCCCTGTCCTGCATTTTGTGCCTCAGTCTTTTGTATACATATTTCCCGCCAGTTTCTTTGCCCAACACAGCTGACTCAGCTAAGACTGTGATTTATTTTTTGCATGGTTGCCAGTGTGACTCACAGCAACTTAAAATCATCATATTATAAAGTAATTCTTTCTACCCAGACTCATTAATCATGTTTTTTTTTTTTTTTAAATAATGCTCATTGTGTAAATTAAAATCATTGTTATAGCAGTTTGGTAGACATGTTTCTTGCAACAAATTTCCTAGGAAAACACTGGGGAGATGAATCATAAAGCAAATTTTTTCATGTGGGAAAGTAAATTCAGGAGAGATTCTTGTTGAATATGATTTCAGAGTCCTCTTTGTATCTTATTTACTGAGTAAACATTGTATATTTCTTTCTGATTAAATGTGATGTATGTATGTATATATATATATATATATATATATATATATATATATATATATATATATATATATATATATATATATATATATATATATATATATATGAGGCGAGAGTACTGTGATGACATGCAGTGTACAATTGAAGTATTCATATGCATCTCTGTCTGCTGTGTTTCAGTGAATCCTTTGGGAACACACTGTGGTATTAAACCCCTCTTCTTGTTAGACATCATCCTCCATTTTCCTCGCACTATCTATCTCAGGTGAAAAGTGCAGGCCTCACCCTCCTGCATAATGACAGTGGCAACAGGAGATCCCTCAGATGAGGCAGCAGCACACCCAGGCCACCCTCAGGACTATGACACTGAGGGAGAACAGGATTGCTGCGAAAGAGTTGTCATCAACATTTCAGGTCTGCGCTTTGAAACACAGTTAAAGACGCTTTCACAATTTCCTGAGACATTGCTTGGTGATCCAAAAAAGCGAATTCGATACTTTGACCCTTTAAGGAATGAATATTTCTTTGATAGAAACCGGCCAAGCTTTGATGCCATCCTTTACTACTACCAGTCCGGTGGAAGGTTACGGCGCCCTGTAAATGTGACTCTGGACATATTTTCAGAAGAAATTCGGTTTTATGAGCTTGGAGAGGAGGCTATTGAGATGTTCAGGGAGGATGAAGGGTTCATAAAGGAAGAGGAGAGGCCTTTGCCTGACAATGAATTTCAGAAGCAGGTCTGGTTGCTATTTGAGTATCCAGAAAGTTCAGGACCAGCAAGGATTATAGCCATTATATCTGTCATGGTGATTCTTATTTCAATAGTCAGCTTCTGTCTAGAGACTCTGCCTATATTCCGAAGTGATGAGGAGGATATGCATAAAGTCCAAACATATAATACTAACTCTACCACAAAATATGTGTCCACCTCCTTTACTGACCCGTTCTTCATCCTGGAGACACTTTGCATAATCTGGTTCTCCTTTGAGTTCCTGGTGCGGTTCTTTGCCTGCCCAAGTAAAGCTAGCTTCTTTGTGAATATAATGAATATGATTGATGTGGTGGCTATTATCCCCTACTTCATTACACTAGGAACAGAACTGGCAGAGAAAGCAGAAGATGGGCAGCAAGGGCAACAGGCAATGTCATTAGCTATTTTGCGAGTCATCAGACTAGTAAGGGTCTTTAGAATCTTTAAGCTTTCACGCCATTCCAAGGGACTCCAGATTCTGGGGCAAACTCTAAAGGCCAGTATGAGAGAACTTGGGTTGCTCATCTTCTTTCTCTTTATTGGAGTCATCCTCTTCTCCAGTGCTGTCTACTTTGCTGAAGCAGATGAACCCGAGTCCCAGTTCTACAGTATCCCAGATGCCTTCTGGTGGGCTGTGGTTTCTATGACGACTGTTGGCTATGGAGATATGGTACCCACTACTATAGGTGGAAAGATTGTTGGTTCTCTTTGTGCCATTGCTGGAGTGTTGACAATCGCCTTGCCAGTGCCTGTCATTGTCTCAAATTTCAACTACTTCTACCACCGTGAAACAGAGGGTGAGGAGCAAGCCCAATATCTGCAAGTTAACACCCCCAAAGCCGATTCCCAAGAAGAACTGAAAGGAAGTCAAAGTGGTTCTACCCTTAGCAAATCTGAATATATGGAGATCCAAGAAGCAGTGAACAACAGCAATGAGGACTTCCAGGGGGAGGATCACAAAAAAGGCAATTGCACTTTGGCCAACACAAACTATGTGAATATAAAAAAAATGCTGACTGATGTATAATCAACTGAAGTTGCATTATTGGATAATTAGAAATGACTGTGAAAGAGATGGCAGCCTTAGTCTGCAAGATTTCTTAAGGCTTTAAAGCTTAAAAGGATTATAAAGGATCACGATAAGGCAAAACCTGTGCTACTGATATGAAATTTTCTGTTTTGTTCAGAAATTTCAGGATCATCCCAGCCCTCTATGTAAGGTTGTCTACATATTCAAACGTTCATCTGTGCATGCAATTACCTTTCATCTTCATGACTCTCACTAAAAAAATCTAACTTTCTGTAGCAGAAGAAACTGTACAACCTAGAGGAGGATGAAGAAACAACCTAACTAAATGGGTTATCGTCTACGACGTGTATACGCTATCAACATGTATCAAGTCCTCAAAGTTCAGCTACATCTTTTTGCTTTTCCAAAGAAAATATTCTTGTGCTTCTCCTGCTGTAAGGAAAGCAAGGCCTCATGGGGAGTGTAATAATAATGATATAAGCTTATGAGAAGAAAACCTTCCTCCATTGTTGCTGCTGCTTATAATAGATGTCTAATAGGAGTAATACTTAAACATGATAAACACGATAAACTCAGATTCAATTAGCTCAAAGCATTTAAAACAGTTTTTAAAACCATCGTCTCCCCAGTAGCCTATATATGTATGGACAACACTAACATCTATACTCTCATGAAAGCATTTACTGCAAAGACTTTAAAGACAGACTGAAAGTTTCTGTGCCATATTTAATGTCCGCATCAATGCAGTTAATCACATTTGTGCAGCATGTATGTTTATCATCTTTTTAATATCATACAGACCAGATTATGCTGTTGTTTGCTGACCAATTTTGGGTTAAGGCCAGCTACATGATTTGGTACAGAAAAGAGTGACACTGACCAAAACTCGCACCAATTAGAAGAATTGTTTTATTCAAACAGATCCCAAAATCTCTGAATATCCTTAGAACACAAGTTGCCTGTACCAATGATATTGTAGCAACATTTAATGTGACAGTGATGTGATTATGGAACATGTTACATATGTACCACAGAAACAAGCAGCTCAAGTTGTGTTGTAGTTCAGCATTTTGATCATTTCCTTACTTTTCTAAGATAATGATTGATATTCAATTTACTTGGGAGGTAAACAAGCCATATCTACTTAACACTGTAATAAAACACAACACATATTTAGCCTGTGAATATAGCAAATTGCTAGCATAAACAACATATACAAAATATTTTATTATAATCACAATATGAATTATTTTATGCAGTGAATTTAATTGTTCCATTTATATGGAGAGGCTCTAGAAAGAACTTTAGATATACAGTTGGGTTCAAAATTCTGAAACTGTATTTAAAAAAATCTGATATTGAATTCTATATCTTGAATATTTAATTTTCAGGATTTTGCAATATTTCCAGGCCCCATTTTAATGTAGGTCATTTTGCGATAGTAACACCAATGGGACTGTAATGGTTCTGAAATGTATCATCAGGTTTTATGCAAACTGGTCTCTATGCCAGTAAAAGTGCACACTGGTATTAAAGAAAATTGGGACAAATCAAATACTAAACTGAATCTGAAATTCGTGTAGTCTCAGAATGTTTTATTCCACTGTATGTCTAAAGTCTATTGTGTATACGGTAGCTAATATAAAATAATGGGCATGAACACAGTGCAGCTTTTAGGTTTTGTTTTATTTTTGTTTTTGTTTTGTTATGTTTTATTTGTCTTTGGCTTCAAAGGCATTGGGATGCACATAGTGACCTTTAGGTAGTTGGCAGAGCCACAGTACATGACTAGAATGACTTAACAGTACATTGCAGTAGCTGCATCGTCACGTTCCTGATAGCATCAGTTGACCTTCCTAAAGAATCAGGTTTACTTCTCTCATGACAAGGAAAGGACTATAAATCAATACATTATATTATAGCGTAATGGATATCAATGATATTGAGAGCACCACAAAGCTGTATAACTTTCAGATCGGTCATACTGAGGTCATACTGCAGTAGCCTGAGCTTTTTTTTCCTGAGGCCAGTAGCTCTTTTACTTTCTTCTATGGGTCTTACAATGGTAGCTAGTGCAGTATGGGTATAGCTGGATATAATACATTATAATCAGTGTAGAAAGATTAGAAGTGTAGAAGCATTTTTGGTCATTCAAATTTCCAAATTGGCATTTAAGATTGTTTAACCAAAGCATTGAACTTCAATTATTTTTTTTAATTTTTTTTAACTCTTTTGCTTTTATCTTCTGTTGTTTGGCAGGAAATAATGAAAGTGAATCGTTTTATTGTGTAGCAATCATCATGCACAGTGCATGTTTTTAGTTTTTCATTTTTTATTCCTGAAACAGACTGTATTTGCTGATACTTGTGTAGAGAAGGAAGAACTCCTCACAGCTATTAGCTTTCAGCTTTGTTCTAGCTGAGGCTTGAAGTGCATTCCTTGAAAGTTCATATTTTGGTCATTTTGGTCATTTGCATTCAAGACCTTATGTGGCTGTTTAAAAAAAAAAAAGAAAAGAAAAACAAAATAACAGGTGTATGCACATTGTACATGGACAGTCAGATCAATATATAATAACTTAAATGCAAGTGAGCTTTATTCTATGCATAGAAAAGTACACAGAAAGAATGTATCGTCCCATTTCCTGCACACTTGCACTGTTTTTTTTTTGTGTTTATTTTATTTCATTTTCACTGGCAAGCATCATATGTGTGACCTGAAAATGAAAGAGAATGTATGCCTGTGAATAACTTTTTTCTCATTGTATATTTAGCACTTTTGAAAGGCAGATTTACAAACCACTGCCATCATATTGATTGCAGGTATTGTGTTTGTTTGTTTGTTTGTTTGTTTGTTTGTTTGTTTGTTTTTTATATTGGAGCACCAAATGTCTTAAATATTTTTTTATATTTATCTTATGATCATTCCATTGCCTAGGACTGGAAGGATGCAAACGGTCATGTCTTATTCTATTCTATATATATATTCTATCCTTACTGAGATAGTGCAATATATTAGCTCAACTCGGTTCCCAAACTACTGTAGCCAATGAGATTTGCTTCATCATGTAACATTTGCTTCATCAGCAGACCAAACAGAAAATCTGTATAAAAATGATTATGAATATTTAAGATTTTGACCGAAGATCAATTAAGAATTGTCTTTGATTGAACACACACTCCCCATTCATATATCTTTCTGATGAAGCTCAGTGTATTTCCGCTGCTTTCATTGAGGTCATGTTTCATTAGAGTCTGATGGAACTGGCAAAGTTAAAAAATGGATCTCATTACTCAATTATGCAAACCTGTTTTTGTGTGTTGAGCATGAATCGTGTCTCTGTGTATCAATGCGCTACTGCTTGGGGAGTTTTAGGTTTCATAAGGAACAATCATCTTAGAGCTTTACAACTGCAGTCCAGGTTTAAATAAAGCAGATTTGGGGCAGATTGCCACTGCGCACGCGTGCGCACACACACACACACACACACACACACAACCACACACACACACACAAACATATATATATATATATATATATATATATATATATATATATATATATATATATATATATATATATATAGTCTGCAGAGTTCTGTGCAAAATTTGTTATGTTATTCAGCAATTTTCAGTTTACCTGATAATGCTTAAAAGATAAGTGCTTTAAAGGACTGCAAGCATAAGTGACATGTAACTTACACCTTTCATTCTTCATTTCAATGAAGCCTAGCAACTACAGTATGCTGTAGATTATAGACATTTGTTTTTTCAAATTGAACAGCATTTACAACAAAAAAATATGGAAAATAACATAAGGAGCATGGAGGAAAGTTCAGCACATTCTTTGGTTCCGAATGAGATGCACTTTAATAGTACAATAAGGAGACAATCTAATGATTGAGGCTAAGCATAGAACCGTTCTGAATGTCCATTCATGTCTTAATGCTACATTAATAATGAAAATGAAAAAGCAATCTTAAACCTGTGTTTGGATTTTACTTCTCTATGTTTTCTGTGTTCTGTGTTCTCTCTCTGTGTGTTTGTGTGTGTGTGTGTGTGTGTGTGTGTGTGTGTGTGTGTGTGTGTGTGTGTGTGTGTGTGTGTGTGTGTGTGTTGGGGGTTATATGTCACGAACATCTTCACTTTGAGCATTCTCTGAATGTCAGTGTAGTGCTAAGAGCACAATGTAAACTATTATTAGGCGAAGAAGCATTTCATGACTTCACCACTTCATAGAACAGCGAAACAATCAGGACAGCTTTTGCTTATGTTAATTATCATTAGTCAGTTTAATTGCATGCTTTGTAGCACTTCTACAGTAGAAAAACAAATTAGAAGCTATTTCTTTTTGCACCGTTTTTCCTCTTGTGTTCAGCATCCTGTATGTCCCTGTGTAAGTCTCTTAGGCAGAAAACAGCATGAGCTATAAATAGACAATGATGAAGGAGAATAGAAAAAGATAGAAAAAAAGGAATCTATTTTTCTCTTTTGAGCATGAAAAAACTAGAGGGTGGTTTTGGAAGATACGTTTTGAGCAAGTGTTGGGGGGGTTGACAGAATATTCACAGGAGACAGAAATAGATTAAACAGTGAGACAGGAGGAGGGAGGTGAAGAATAGAAGATGACACCTTCATCATCAGGAAGTGTGCGCACAGTATTCATTTTGTTCACCAGTTAATGTTCTCGTCTTCGTGGAATTTTTAGAATTTGTTTAGATCCATTAGTATAAACAGACATTTGGGGGTTTTTTTGTTGATTATTTTTAACATGGCTTATGAGATGAGGTCATAAAATGATAGAGGATCTAAGCAACAAGTGGTAGGGTTTTAATATGAGCCTTTTTACCATCCATAAAAGCTCTTTTTTTTATACTAAATACAAATGTACTGAGATATGTACATGGCTGGATTAATTTCCACTATATTCTCCCAGACGGCTCTTAGAAGATGCAGGGGAAACGCTGATACTTAAGAAAAGTAACACCGATTAGTTCATCTTTATTGCCCCCTAGAGGTGTTCTACAGTATCACGTACTCTATATACCAACACATGCGCGCTCCATGCAGCAATGCACCTGAACCAACTGACTGAACAGCACCTGGTACGACTGCACTGGGAAACCCAATAGCAAAAGTCGCATTGCACTTAAGTCTGGATTGGGAAATACTGCAGCACTGCGAAGTACTGGGAGGATTTCATTAAAAATGTACTTCTATTTTTAGAAAATAGTATTTCTAATAACGGAGACTGATGCATACATTCAATTATGCCTAATGAGAATGTTCTCTACTAGCAGAATACAGATTATAGAGCTTAATAGGCATCACGTGCGCCCTGAACTATAAATAAAGTAATACAGTATAGATGTACTGCGCCGTAGCAGAGATGCATGACAGGAAAAGCTGCAGAGAGTCTTAAAATACCCCTCGTTAATAAATTTTTCAGCACTGTCCATAAAACCAGCTCTGGCATCTTACTTAGCACAATCATGAAGATGGGATCACGCTGAAAGGAATACAGGGGCTAGAAATAACAGGTTTTTATTGCCTGAAAGCTCATGTGGTAAAGTATACACATTAAAGTATAACCTGGCCAACCCTGGCTGGACAGGAGATACAGATGGGGGAGTTTCACAGAAGTGTAAATTTGTGTTAAATTAGAATGGATAGATAAAAAGGATTGCTGCTGACAGATTGACGTATTGAGAGGAGAGAGAGAGAGAGAGAGAGAGAGAGAGAGAGAGAGAGAGAGAGACAGAGAGACAGAGAGACAGAGAGACAGAGAGAGATTGTGAATTGGTGTGATTAACATTGGTGTGAGTAACAAAACAAATCTGCAAAATGTTGCCATCGCTTATTTATTACAAAAGTTCATACTTTCATATACATTATAAATCATTGCAACAAAATAAATTGCTATAATTTTTTTTTTTTTAAAGCAATGAAATAGCTTTCATCAAAATACATTTTACCTGCTGAACTGAAGGTGTACAACCTCTTTTCTCCACCAGGTGTGCTTATATTGCAGCTGTTTTGCATCTCAGTTTGGCTTTCTGTACAGTGGACTTTACATCTGCAGCTGTAAGAATGCTTATTGGGGCTGGAGTAAGTAATGAGATCAAATGTATTACCAAGCAGATGTCATAGGGATTAAGGATTTGAAGGACAGAAGATTTACCACTACGCAAATGTGTAATACTATATAGCTTTAATTTACGTAGGTTTACACTGGAACTCTATTCGTAATGTATTTATAAACCACTGAATACAGTATAATGTTCATAAACAGTAAGTTATTATCGATATAAAGTAACACGCAAACTATCACATCCCTGCCTCCTCCTATGATCCTCAGCCTATGACCTCATCACGTTTATACTCTCTTCCCACACACAGTCACCAGACTACATAACACTCACCTGTTTACAGTCACACTAATATATTTTAATAACCTGGGATGATCAATCTATCAATCTATCTGCCTGCTTCACACTGATTTAGTCTTGTCCATGCCGTTTTGTTGATCATCTCTCAGTATTTTCCAGCCATTTTGTTAGTCAAGTACAGATTTAAAAAATATGATGTGTAGTTATATGATTTATATACAGTCTGCTTTCTTGGTATGTAGACTCAAATAGTAGTCAAATAGACTACTAGCATTCAGTGCTATGACCATTATGAATGTAGTGAAAGAACCAGCAGTAATACAAAGAAATTCTGTCAACAACATCATTGCGTGCAACCTGGCTATACATATTCAGACTTTTGACTCTGAATTAACATGTATTTGCATCATGACTCAGAAAGAGAAAGAGAATGCGTAAGCATGACACACAGAGACTATAAAAGACAATATTGCCTGCCTCCAAATCATGTATGACCAATAAGCAAGCAAAAGCTAGCTCAATGCTTAAAAGCGTTGTTTTGATGGTGTATAAATAATTAATAAATTAGTTATTCAAATTATATAAAACATCTATTTTTTCTCTAACTGTAGACAATATAACCTTCATGTAACAATGCACAACACACAAAGTAAAACAAATAATGATAAAGTGCTTGTGTAAGTAAATTGAGCTGCATAAAAATCAATACTTCATTTTATTACCTCCTCGGCTATTCAGCTTTATTGATCTTGAGGCAGACAGCTTAGGTTAAGTCCATTTAGCTAAGGGGATAGGCAGATTACTGTCTAAAAACTTCAGAAACAGTAAAGTTTAAAAGACTACAAGCAAATTAAGTGAAAGATTAGTTACACAACATAGCCATAGACTTCCTGTGTTAAAAAAAATGTAAACTAAAAACTTTAACATTTAAATATCTAAATATTTTGATTTGTTAAAAATTATTATAGCATTTTTTTTGTTATCTTTTGTAAATTAAATATCTGTGCATGCATAAAAAGTGTAAGTAACAAAAGATATTTTACTGGTGATTCTAGCAGCAACAGTTGCTGTGAAAAATTGTGCCTAAGATTATCAGCCCATTTTTACGGGCTGGAAATAGCACATCAGCACGAAGAATGAATAGGATCTCTGAACCATCTTTCATACTTGACTTTGTTTGTCCAATAGGCACAGCATGGGTGTCCACAGCCTGTGGTGTTTTGTTGGATCGTAGGTTAGGCAGATGGTCTCACAGTGGGAGACGTGGATGGAGGTGGAGAGGTTGAAGGGTGAGTGCCTGTGAGAGGTGCTGTGGGATAGGCTGTGCAGCCTGGAACACTAATGAAGAACTGCAGGGGAGGGGTGGTGCCACCAGGCTTTAAAGAGGTCTAGAGTCTAGAGGGTGTGTTTTTGTTGGCTGCACTATGGCAGCATTTGCACATTATTTTGAACAGAACACCTCAAATGAAGGTGAAACATAAAGGAAAACATTTCACAACAATATCTTTTTCATTTGACAGATGCAATTACCTGAAA